>NW_028164935.1:0-44294 GCF_964263955.1 Coregonus lavaretus
GTGTCTACCTGAATGAAATGTACGATACATAGCAAACTTGTTGACCAGGGACCCTGAATGGAAGAGACTCAAAGTGTTATTTGTTCTCCTTTTAGCTTTCTACGAAAGCACAAATGACAGCAACACCCAAAGATGACCTCAACCACCTTTGGTCCGCAGTTATTTTTTAACCATCATGTCCCGTTTAGCTCAGTTGGTAGAGCATGGCGCTTGCAACGCCAGGGTCGTGGGTTCGTTTCCCACGGGGGGCCAGTATGAAAATGTATGCACTCACTATAACTGTACGTCGCTCTGGGTAAGAGCGTCTGCTAAATAAATGACTAAAATGTAAATGTCAGATTGAAGTGTGTATTGAGGCGACTAACACCTACAGTATATTCCCATCCTGTTGAAACGTGTAACGTGGCACAAAGGTCAGCTCAGCGCTAGCATGAACACCCAGAACACTGTCTGCGTCCCAAACGGCTCCCTTTCCCCCCTATACAGTGCACTACTTTTGGTCAAAAGGGAATAGGATACCATTTGGGACACAGGCTCTGAACAGTCTGAACACAGGGGCCTGCCTCATTAACTAGGTTTCCACAGGCTCTGACAGTCTGAACACAGGGGCCTGCCTCAGTGAAAGGCCTTATTAACTAGGTTTCCACAGGCTCTGAACAGTCTGAACACAGGGGCCTGCCTCAGTGAAAGGCTCATTAACTAGGTTTCCACAGGCTCTGAACAGTCTGAACACAGGGGCCTGCCTCAGTGAAAGGCCTCATTAACTAGGTTTCCACAGGCTCTGACAGTCTGAACACAGGGGCCTGCCTCGGTGAAAGGCCTCATTAACTACGTTTCCACAGGCTCTGAACAGTCTGAACACAGGGGCCTGCCTCGGTGAAAGGCCTCATTAACTACGTTTCCACAGGCTCTGAACAGTCTGAACACAGGGGCCTGCCTCGGTGAAAGGCCTCATTAACTACGTTTCCACAGGCTCTGAACAGGCTGAACACAGGGGCCTGCCTCGGTGAAAGGCCTCATTAACTAGGTTTCCACAGGCTCTGAACAGTCTGAACACAGGGGCCTGCCTCGGTGAAAGGCCTCATTAACTAGGTTTCCACAGGCTCTGAACAGTCTGAACACAGGGGCCTGCCTCGGTGAAAGGCCTCATTAACTAGGTTTCCACAGGCTCTGAACAGTCTGAACACAGGGGCCTGCCTCGGTGAAAGGCCTCATTAACTAGGTTTCCACAGGCTCTGAACAGTCTGAACACAGGGGCCTGCCTCGGTGAAAGGCCTCATTAACTAGGTTTCCACAGGCTCTGAACAGTCTGAACACAGGGGCCTGCCTCGGTGAAAGGCCTCATTAACTAGGTTTCCACAGGCTCTGAACATTCTGAACACAGGGGCCTGCCTCGGTGAAAGGCCTCATTAACTAGGTTTCCACAGGCTCTGAACAGTCTGAACACAGGGGCCTGCCTCGGTGAAAGGCCTCATTAACTAGGTTTCCACAGGCTCTGAACAGTCTGAACACAGGGGCCTGCCTCGGTGAAAGGCCTCATTAACTAGGTTTCCACAGGCTCTGAACAGTCTGAACACAGGGGCCTGCCTCGGTGAAAGGCCTCATTAACTAGGTTTCCACAGGCTCTGAACAGTCTGAACACAGGGGCCTGCCTCGGTGAAAGGCCTCATTAACTAGGTTTCCACAGGCTCTGAACAGTCTGAACACAGGGGCCTGCCTCGGTGAAAGGCCTCATTAACTAGGTTTCCACAGGCTCTGAACAGTCTGAACACAGGGGCCTGCCTCGGTGAAAGGCCTCATTAACTAGGTTTCCACAGGCTCTGAACAGTCTGAACACAGGGGCCTGCCTCAGTGAAAGGCCTCATTAACTAGGTTTCCACAGGCTCTGAACAGTCTGAACACAGGGGCCTGCCTCAGTGAAAGGCCTCATTAACTAGGTTTCCACAGGCTCTGAACAGTCTGAACACAGGGGCCTGCCTCAGTGAAAGGCCTCATTAACTAGGTTTCCACAGGCTCTGAACAGTCTGAACACAGGGGCCTGCCTCAGTGAAAGGCCTCATTAACTAGGTTTCCACAGGCTCTGAACAGTCTGAACACAGGGGCCTGCCTCAGTGAAAGGCCTCATTAACTAGGTTTCCACAGGCTCTGAACAGTCTGAACACAGGGGCCTGCCTCAGTGAAAGGCCTCATTAACTAGGTTTCCACAGGCTCTGAACAGTCTGAACACAGGGGCCTGCCTCAGTGAAAGGCCTCATTAACTAGGTTTCCACAGGCTCTGAACAGTCTGAACACAGGGGCCTGCCTCAGTGAAAGGCCTCATTAACTAGGTTTCCACAGGCTCTGACCAGTCTGAACACAGGGGCCTGCCTCAGTGAAAGGCCTCATTAACTAGGTTTCCACAGGCTCTGACCAGTCTGAACACAGGGGCCTGCCTCAGTGAAAGGCCTCATTAACTACGTTTCCACAGGCTCTGAACAGTCTGAACACAGGGGCCTGCCTCAGTGAAAGGCCTCATTAACTAGGTTTCCATCCACAGTTTTGTAGTAAAGTCATATGTATAAATAGAAATCACGACAGCTGTGATGGAAACTGGACGTTTCGGCAAAATCGTATAAATGCCGAAAGATCATTTGTTCGTTCGACATGGTGGGATGTTTTTGTGTCGGTTAAATAAATTATGCGAGAAATGGCAGTGGAAACTCCTTTATGTGCAAATATTGATATAATAACCATCATATGGAAGGAAACCCTGGAGCCACGTGATGACATGGTGTGTGGTCCTCCCACTACGACTCGGGAAGACATGCAGTTCATTAAGCTACAGATGAAATGAGTTATGATGAACTTCACAGGGTGGTGAAAGTACCCGGTGATGAGCTTGATGCTCCTTTCCAATAAATATCAAGGATCTTATTCTGGTGACATGATGATTGATGCTTGACTGCCATTTGACAAATAAAAATGTGCATATTTTCTTTATGTGGAATGAAACCTAGCAATTGTTAAAATAGGCTTAAAAACTATTATAAAAGCAATTATACTCTCACAACTGTTCGTATAATGTGTGAATGTGTTCGCAGACATGCGTGCATAGCCACACACACACACAATTCCCTCGAAATGTCCTGGAATTCCTTTAAATAAGTTACCTCATGCAGCAGTGCAGTGCTGCCAGAGACTGCCGTCACAGTGCAGAGCTCCTGTCTCTCTTACCATAACTAGAGCAGGGGGAATGAGCAGATCACCTGCTCAGTTGAACACGTCAACCAGCTGGCTGTAATCTATAGCTCTATCTACCCTGACTGCTAGACCGCTGGATGGGACCAGGCTTGCCCTAGGTGTGTGTGTGGCTCAGTTAAACATGTCAATCAGCTGGCTGTTATATATATATATATAGATACAGTTTATCCATCCTGACCGCTGGGAGCTGGATGGGACCAGGCTTGCCCTACTACATGCTCAGGGAGCAGAGAGGATTGACTTCATCTCAGAACCAGTTATGACCAGGACTGGGACTTCTAAGAAAGGCGGAAGAATGAGGGAGGATACCCTAGAATGTAATAATATACTATCTACTAGCTAGCTACTCTGTGTCTGTGTACAAAATGGCACCCTATTCCCATATAGTATAGTGCACTACTTTTGTCCAGAGCCCTACGAGCCCTGGCCAAAAGGAGTGCACTCTATAGAGAATAGGGTGTAATTTGGGACTCACCCCGTAGACAGATACCTCTCCATTCCAGGATCAACAATATAAATAAATATATCTGACTCTAATTCCCCACTGAGCCCCTGAGAACGCCAATAAAGACAAGTTTGTTGCCACTGTGTTACCCTGGTAGGGTTAGAATGGAGTCAGTGGACGCCAAGAAGCAACACATCGAATAGAAATTATGACAAGTTAAGTCAAAGTTTGTCAAAACATGTCACACAGGGTGATAAGAGAATGGGGGAGAGAAGGGGGAGAAAGAGCTGCCTGCCCTCTGCTTTGAGTCCATGCCAAACAAACACACACGCATGCACGCACCCACGCATGCATGCACGCGAACACACATGAACACACACGTCATTGAGGTCATGCCAAACCCCCAAACCTCCCTTCTGGAACCCTTCCCAGAGCTTTTCTTCAAAACCCTAAATTCTTCACAATCTTCCACTATTTCATATGTATGCATACGGCTTCAGGTTGACTGCATTTATACATCTCTGCCAAGACACAGCTCAGCGATTATGTGCTAGTCTAGTGTTTATCCAAACTCCTATGTTCACTGTTTTTCAGAGAATGTACTAAACTTTCTAGTGGCTGCCATTGGCACCGATCCAAAGATAGTTATAGTAGAAGTTATGGTGCTTTAAAGAGGCATTCAGCAGTTGAAACAAAAACAAATTGTCTCACTGCCCCTGAATGGGTAAAAAGCTGAGAGATGGTCCTGGAGAAATGTAATCACTCTTAGATTTATATTTATCACTATTGATGTAATGCCATCGATGATATCAAAATGATTGTTGGATGTGGACTGCAGATTGCCCCTTTAAGGAGCTATACAGACTGTTAGTACAGGACAGGAGTGGCCCCAGGCCCCTTTAACGGGAAATGTCAAACATGTTCAACTTCATATTCATCATCTCCAGCACATGTCTATATTTTGTAGTAAGATAGAGGAAGGTAAGTGTTTCCAATGACATCATCGGTGTACATCATGTGATTTTAACCAATTATGAGGAGGCATTGCCCACTAATTGTCTACTAATTGGATGATGATGTCATTGGAAACACTTAACTTCCTCTATCTTACTACAAAATATAGACATGTGCCATTTTCACACATATTGATGTTGGGGTGAAGCTGGAGATGATGAACATGAAGTTGGAAAAATTGTGAACTTTCCCTTTAAGGATCTATACAGACTGAGTACAGGACTGGAGTGACCCCAGGCCCCTTTAAGGATCTATACAGACTGAGTACAGGACTGGAGTGACCCCAGGCCCCTTTAAGGATCTATACAGACTGAGTACAGGACGGGAGTGACCCCAGGCCCCTTTAAGGAGCCAAACAGACTGAGTACAGGATGGGAGTGACCCCAGGCCCCTTTAAGGAGCCAAACAGACTGAGTACAGGACGGGAGTGACCCCAGGCCCCTTTAAGGATCTATACAGACTGAGTACAGGACGGGAGTGACCCCAGGCCCTTTAAGGAGCTATACAGACTGAGTACAGGACTGGAGTGACCCCAGGCCCCTTTAAGGAGCCAAACAGACTGAGTTCAGGACTGGAGTGACCCCAGGCCCCTTTAAGGAGCCAAACAGACTGAGTACAGGACTGGAGTGACCCCAGGCCCCTTTAAGGAGCTATACAGACTGAGTACAGGACTGGAGTGACCCCAGGCCCCTTTAAGGAGCCAAACAGACTGAGTTCAGGACTGGAGTGACCCCAGGCCCCTTTAAGGATCTATACAGACTGAGTACAGGACGGGAGTGACCCCAGGCCCCTTTAAGGAGCCAAACAGACTGAGTACAGGACGGGAGTGACCCCAGGCCCCTTTAAGGAGCTATACAGACTGAGTTCAGGACTGGAGTGACCCCAGGCCCCTTTAAGGAGCCAAACAGACTGAGTACACGACGGGAGTGACCCCAGGCCCCTTTAAGGAGCTATACAGACTGAGTACAGGACTGGAGTGACCCCAGGCCCCTTTAAGGAGCTATATAGACTGAGTACAGGACGGGAGTGACCCCAGGCCCCTTTAAGGAGCCAAACAGACTGAGTACAGGATGGGAGTGACCCCAGGCCCCTTTAAGGAGCCAAACAGACTGAGTACAGGACGGGAGTGACCACAGCACGCTATTAGCTTTCACAGCTACAATTTCTATAATCTATACCATGGATAAGCAATTTCACCCAATTTGGAGAAAATGCACAGAATAACATTGTATATAGTTCTACTATACTGTCTAGAGTGGCACCAACCTACCAGCCTGAGTGCCAGTCTGTTGGTGTTGTCATTATTTGGCTTGACAATGGCAGCCATGGAAACCCGCTAAAGCATTTGTGATGCCACCATGAAACAATGAACAGCAGTGGGCTGCTAGATATGTCTTCGACTATCTCTATGGAGATATTGCAGCAGTGTGCTTTGGGATTAGTCCTAGCACCGGTTAAATATTACCCGTCATATTAGCTTATCTAATCTGTTCTGTTCACTCGGCTAAAACTATTACACCACACACACGCACACGTTCACACACACACACACACACACACACACACACACACACACACACACACACACACACACACACACACCCTCATGCTTAACCCCTGTCCTCCCTGCACACACACACACCCATGATCTAATGACTTGGTTCCATGACTAATAAGGACTCTTATATTGTTTCAAAGACAGACCCATCATCTGATACTCATTAGCTAATATATGATCAGATCACCACAATGTGGTGTGTGTGTGTGTGTGTGTGTGTGTGTGTGTGTGTGTGTGTGTGTGTGTGTGTGTGTGTGTGTGTGTGTGTGTGTGTGTGTGTGTGTGTGTGTGTGTGTGTGTGTGTGTGTGTGTGTGTGCCTTCCTGGAGTGGCAGGTGGGTGGGGGTTTTGCATTTTTGTGACTTTTCTATTGGTTCCATTGCAACCGGCAAGCTCAATCAGGCACAGCTAAAGTATATTACAGTTTTTTCCAACTGCTTACACACGTTTTCAAAACGATGTCTCCTTTTTTCAAAACTCTACACACAATTGACAAAACTGCACACACAAAATGCAAAATGCCTCACATCGCCTTCAAAATGTAACACTGCATTCAAAATGCCATAAACACATGTCAGAATGAAGCATTTGCATCAAATGGCAAACACTTCTTTCATAATAGTACATTTTTGGATATACCATGTAAACACTGTTGTTCTAAATCTAAAGCTCTTTGGTCTTTCATAGGCTTATATATACATTTCAATACAATGTTCTACAGTGAAAGTAATCTGCTGAGAGGGGTAACAAGTACACTGTAAACACCAATGCAATGTAGAAACAGAAAATATTTATTAGGCCAAACATTACTGTTGTATACAGTAGCATACAACAAAACCATAAACATATGTAAACCAAAAGTATATTCTTTAGAATACAGTAAAGAACACAATTGTGTGTGGGGGGTCCCGGGGGTGCAGTCCAGGAAATGGTAGGGGGGGGGGCAGTCACCAGTGCTAAGCTACGCTTCATCTCTTCTCCGGGCTGGGTCTGGCCACAATACTTCGTCCACATCACAAGATAAGTTTTCTCTTGCCAAACATCGAGGGAAGTATCTCCTAGCATGGCGTATCCAACCTTGGACAGAGGCAACCTCTATGTCCCCACATGCGTCCTCCATTGCCTGGAGAAGCGGCATGCGGGCATAGGGTTGGCAATCATACACTTTCCAGCGCCAGGCTGAGAAGAATTCCTCTATGGGATTTAGAAAAGGTGAATATGGGGGTAGGTACAAAACTACAAATTGTGGATGGGTGGCAAACCAATTTTGGACCAGAACAGCCCGGTGAAAACTAACATTGTCCCATATAACCACACATCTAGCAGGCTCCTGATCTGGATCAGGGACAAGCATTGTGTAAATTGCATCCAGAAAAATGAGGATATGGCCGGTGTTGTACGGACCCAGTGTGGCATTGTGATGGAGGACCCCGTTTTGAGTGATGGCAGCACACATAGTTATATTACCCCCACGCTGTCCAGGGACATTGGTAATTGCCCTCTGTCCTATTACATTTATTCCGCGGCGCCTGGTTTTGGTGAGGTTGAAGCCAACCTCATCCACATAAATAAATGTACATGGACATCCATCTCCAATACTCTCTGTAACAGACAAAAGGATATACAGATGAGTAAATATGGTATGTCTGAAGTACTGGAAGTAGTGTTGCATACATACCTCTACAAAGTCATGTCGCAGATTCTTGACTCTGTCAGAGTTTCTCTCAAATGGCACCTTGTAAAGTTGTTTCATCATCACTTGGTGCCATTGGAGGATGCGTTGTATGGTCGACAGGCTTACAGCATTGATGTTGTTAAATATGGTGTCATTATTCAAGATATGCTCTCTTATCTCTCAAATCCTAATTGCATTGTTGACCAAAACCATATTTATAATTGCAGTCTCTTGTACATCTGTAAACAAGCGTCCTCGTCCTCCATGATGTCTTTGCCTTTCCACTCTGTACAGAATTCAAACACAGTATGTGTTCAGCATAGGAACTGTAAACAATGTACACAAAAATGTAGTACAGCATGATAACCAACCTCATTCATTCAATGCAGTGCAGTAAATGGATGGCTCAGAGTTACAAATGTTTATGCAATACTATGCAGTCATACGTATTTTACAGTACATTACTGTAATGCTAAAATAGTAATTAGATAGTTGCATACCTGTTCTCATTTCTGAAGGTTCGAATTATGGACGCCACTGTAAATCGACTCAAGTTGGGCTGGACTCTCAGTCCAGCCTCTCTCATGGTCAAACCGTGGTTGATCACATGATCAACAAGTGTTGCCCTAATCTCATCAGAGATGGCTCTCCTTCCTTCTCTTCTTTGCCCTCGTCCTCTTCTTCCTCTTCCTCTTCCTCTTCCTCTACCTCCTACTCCTCCTCTTCCAACTATTCGTCTTTGAATTTGTCCTCGTTGTTGTCCCCTGCCTCTCCCTCCTACTCCTCTTGCTCTCTGTCCATTGTTGGCATCCATTGTTCAAAACAGTCCTATACTACAGTAAAGCAGTGATTGGTTAGTGATCAGTTAAGCAATTAGTGTTTGCAAATGTGAGGAGTGTGTGTGTGACCTGGTGAATAAGTGTAGCATTTTGATTGGTTTTGTTTGGAAAAGGAAAGCAAGTCACTTCCTGTCAGATTTTTGTGCTTTAGGTAGAAAATTGTGTGTAGTGTTTTGAAAAAAGTGTTTTATGCAATTGACAACTGAGTCAAAGGCTGAGAAATAGCTTATGGTTTTGGAGATTTGGTGTGTAGTTTTGCACTTTGAGTGAGAGGTTTCAAAAATCGTGTGACATGAAAAGATTTTGTGTGTAAGCAGTTGGAAAAAACTGTAAATGATTTAAAATAGTGTTTGAACCAAGGTCTGGTACTTTTGTAATATGCCTTTGGGAAAGGGGGGAGGAATATAAGTGAAATGTTCTCCCCATGAACATTACATTTAACCTCATGCATGGTCTTATAGTTAGAGAGCGCTCTCCTTATAAGACGGTGTAATTGTCTAAATCTTGTTTTCAGTGGACATCTGGAAGCACTCATATCCTCAGCCATTTCAACCCCCCTTAGTTTGATGCTAAATATTATTGGCCCTTCTACAGAAACACCCACACACACACACACACACACACACACACACACACACACACACACACACACAAACACACACACGGATAGACAAAGGCATTCGTGCACAAACACACCCACACACACACACACACACTGTGCTTTTGGAAAATATCAGCCCGACCTGCAGAACAGTTTCAAATCCATACAGTACTTCGTCATTTCCCCAAAAATGAAATAAAAACAAAGCGTGCCCCCTGGAGCAGCCTGAAACCATAACAACAGAGAACGACAGAACACACAACACAGCAGAAGGAAAATAAAAGACAGCAGGAATGAAGGAAGGAAAGAAAGAAGTTCAGATGGCGGACCAACAGTATGACATATACAGACGGACAGAGAGAAATAAGACAGACGGATAGAATAGTCCAACTAGACTGGTAAACTGGACCACATGGATAGAATAGTCCAACTAGACTGGTAAACTGGACCACATGGATAGAATAGTCCAACTAGACTGGTAAACTGGACCACATGGATAGAATAGTCCAACTAGACTGGTAAACTGGACCACATGGATAGAATAGTCCAACTAGACTGGTAAACTGGACCAAATGGATAGAATAGTCCAACTAGACTGGTAAACTGGACCAAATGGGTAGAATAGTCCAACTAGACTGGTAAACTGGACCAAATGGGTAGAATAGTCCAACTAGACTGGTAAACTGGACCAAATGGGTAGAATAGTCCAACTAGACTGGTAAACTGGACCAAATGGGTAGAATAGTCCAACTAGACTGGTAAACTGGACCAAATGGGTTGTTATAGAACCAGAGATTGGTTAGGTTAACTCCACAGGAGGCTGCTGAGGGGAGGACGGCCCATAATAATGTCCGGAACGAAGCGAATGGAATGGAAACCATGTGTTTGATGTATTTGATACCGTACCATCTCTCCCCTCCAGCCTTTATCACGAGCCCGTCCTCCCCAGTTAAGGTGCAGCCAACCTCCTGTGGTTTACACATATTTAGACTATGTAATATTAGTCTTACCACCAGGATCCTAGGTTGATTTCCTAGAATAGGGTGTCTGGCACCACAAGGCTAGGTTAATATAGGACAGATATAGATCATCTAGTAGGGGTGATAGTACATCAGCATAGCTTACATCTCAGACATCCATTATTGCTAATGACTAACATTGTAGTAGAGGCAAATAGAAATCCAATATGGATGGTATTAAGAGATAGATGGGAGGTGTTGAATAGAGCTGAAGGATGGGACTAATAACAACAACTAACAAGATAACTAATGTAAAGCATACTGTGTCCATAATAAGTATATAGGTTACAGGTTGAGAGCTTTTGTGAAAGAGCACAGTTAGAAAGATATGGCATATAGAAGCAAACTGGATGGACATCATGAAAATGATTGGAGAGGTTGAGGGTAGAGGAAGTTCAGGAGTAAAAACAAACAAAATAGAATTATTGTAAAATTGACTGTGTCCATAAAATGTATATAGTATGTATAAGCTGGAAGTAGAGGCCTAAGCGGTGTTGTTCACTAGTTTACTCCAATTAGGGAAGGGGTTGGAAAGTAATAAAGGGAAATATATATTTTTAATGGATATGTATATATATGTATGTATATGTATTTATATGTATGTATGTATGTATGTGTATATGAATGTGTATGTATGTATATGTATATATATATATATATATATATATATATATATATATATTTGCGAGACAAAAAAACATATGGGGGATTGGAAGTGATGCAGACAATTACATTGATGGAAGTTACAATCTATCTGCAATATTCAAGCTGATCTACTCCATAAAAAAAAGGATATATAAAAAATATATATATATAATATAACATTGTAGTAGAGGTATCTGTTCTGCTGTGGCAGGGTTTCCTACTCAGTGTGTTAGTAGTGGGTCACAGTGCCACTAATCTGCCAGTAGGGTTGGGTCTTCTAGAACACGCTGTCTATCAATGTGAGACTAGATTGATATAGAAATGTATAGATTACATATAACTGTGGCCAGTGTATACAATATTACACATCTCAGATTTCCAGTTTTGAGAGTGACCAACATTGTTAGAGGTATCTCAGTGTGTCAGTGCTGGGTCACAGTGGTACCACGGTGTCAGTAGGGCTGGGTCTGGATGAGGACTGGGTGTGTTTGGCCGGGTCGTCAGTTCCGAGAAACGCTGACCACCTGTCTATACTTCACAGGGACACTCAGAATGTGTCAGCTGCCTAGGAGAAGCCAGGGAGAGGCTAGGCGGTATTCCTGGAGGTGTCAGAAGTAGGGGACACATGACAGAGACAAGGGGCAGGTGTACTCGTTGTTGGCGGACATTAAGACAGAGACAAGGGGTCGGGGGACTGGTTGTGGGGGGACATTAAGACCCTAACAAAAGACGTTTGGCCAAAAGAGCTAATTAACTCAACTCAACCTGAACCTCTACCCAACCATAGAAACAGGGATAGTGGGACAGGGGTTAGGGGTCGTGGGGGGACACCAAGACAGCAAGACACCAAGTCAACCATTCAGCCTAAACATATACCGGTAGTTAGCTACACTCAACCTATACTGAACTCAACCTATACTGAACTCAACCTTTACCGAACACAACCATCCTGGAGCAACACAACCACCCAATCTCTTCTGACAGTTGGTGTCTTATCATAGGTTGTCATGGGGAGACACCAAGTCAACCAACACAATTAGTTAACTACCCTCAACCTAAACTCAACTAAAACATACAGGATATTTAAAATCAGGCTCAACCCCTGCAGTCTCCTAACAGGTGACTGGATCGTATGACTGGAAGCCGTATATAACATTAGATGATGTCCTCAACCTGTTCAGGAACCAACTGAAGAATTACCTCAGGATCAAAGGTCAAAGTTACCTTACAGTAATCCTATGTCATTGTGAAGAACCCAACTTTACTGTCTGTTCAAATGAAATGACCTCAGGATCAAAGGTCAAAGTTACCTCACAGTAATACTCTGTCAGAGTGAAGAACCCAACTTTACTGTCTGTTCAAAAGAAATGACCACATGGTGACCTTAAAGTTAACTCATTCCTCAGTTCCAGCAAAGTAAAGCCTCCCACTGTTTAGAACCATCTCCTTGTGGATTGATGGTAAATCCCTAAAGGCCCCTCCTGGAATGTCCTGGCCAACAGAAATACACAAGATGACACAGCACATACTGTCCTTCACACTAACCTGTGATTCTCCCGGGTCATCACACAGGCTGTACTGAGCGGCGAGAAGCAGAGGAAAATAAAGATAAGACTTGACACTGTCTCTCAAAGAGACGTGACACTAGGCTGATGGTGGTGAGATGTCCTGGTCTTTCATAGAATTATAACTGAGTGGTGGTGGCGAATTATCCTGGGCCTGTAATCACAAATCATCTCAGAGTGGTTCTAGCCCAGGATGGAGCAACGAGAGGGTCCCTGGTTCTAGCCCAGGATGGAGCAACAAGAGGGTCCCTGGTTCTAGCCCAGGATGGAGCAACAAGAGTGTCCCTGGTTCTAGCCCAGGATGGAGCAACAAGAGGGTCCCTGGTTCTAGCACAGGATGGAGCAATGAGAGGGTCCCTGGTTCTAGCACAGGATGGAGCAATGAGAGGGTCCCTGGTTCTAGCCCAGGATGGAGCAACAAGAGGGTCCCTGGTTCTAGCCCAGGATGGAGCAACGAGAGGGTCCCTGGTTCTAGCCCAGGATGGAGCAATGAGAGGGTCCCTGGTTCTAGCCCAGGATGGAGCAACAAAAGGGTCCCTGGTTCTAGCCCAGGATGGAGCAACAAGAGGGTCCCTGGTTCTAGCCCAGGATGGAGCAACGAGAGGGTCCCTGGTTCTAGCCCAGGATGGAGCAACAAGAGGGTCCCTGGTTCTAGCCCAGGATGGAGCAACGAGAGGGTCCCTGGTTCTAGCCCAGGATGGAGCAATGAGAGGGTCCCTGGTTCTAGCCCAGGATGGAGCAACAAGAGGGTCCCTGGTTCTAGCCCAGGATGGAGCAACAAGAGGGTCCCTGGTTCTAGCCCAGGATGGAGCAACGAGAGGGTCCCTGGTTCTAGCCCAGGATGGAGCAACAAGAGGGTCCCTGGTTCTAGCCCAGGATGGAGCAACGAGAGGGTCCCTGGTTCTAGCCCAGGATGGAGCAACGAGAGGGTCCCTGGTTCTAGCCCAGGATGGAGCAACGAGAGGGTCCCTGGTTCTAGCCCAGGATGGAGCAACAAGAGGGTCTCTGGTTCTAGCCCAGGATGGAGCAATGAGAGGGTCCCTGGTTCTAGCCCAGGATGGAGCAACAAGAGGGTCCCTGGTTCTAGCCCAGGATGGAGCAACAAGAGGGTCCCTGGTTCTAGCCCAGGATGGAGCAACGAGAGGGTCCCTGGTTCTAGCCCAGGATGGAGCAACAAGAGGGTCCCTGGTTCTAGCCCAGGATGGAGCAACGAGAGGGTCCCTGGTTCTAGCCCAGGATGGAGCAACGAGAGGGTCCCTGGTTCTAGCCCAGGATGGAGCAACAAGAGGGTCCCTGGTTCTAGCCCAGGATGGAGCAAGGAGAGGGTCCCTGGTTCTAGCCCAGAATGGAGCAAGGAGAGGGTCCCTGGTTCTAGCCCAGAATGGAGCAAGGAGAGGGTCCCTGGTTCTAGCCCAGAATGGAGCAAGGAGAGGGTCCCTGGTTCTAGCCCAGAATGGAGCAACAAGAGGGTCCCTGGTTCTAGCCCAGGATGGAGCAACAAGAGGGTCCCTGGTTCTGGCCCAGAATGGAGCAACAAGAGGGTCCCTGGTTCTAGCCCAGAATGGAGCAATGAGATGGTCCCTGGTTCTAGCCCAGAATGGAGCAACAAGAGGGTCCCTGGTTCTAGCCCAGGATGGAGCAATGAGATGGTCCCTGGTTCTAGCCCAGAATGGAGCAATGAGATGGTCCCTGGTTCTAGCCCAGAATGGAGCAACAAGAGGGTCCCTGGTTCTAGCCCAGAATGGAGCAACAAGAGGGTCCCTGGTTCTAGCCCAGAATGGAGCAACAAGAGGGGCGGAAGCAACACTGTTAGAGTAGCTAGTTGTTCTAGGAATTATATATATTTTCAATGCGCAAGTGGATAACTTTGAGGGTGCCCATGGCCTTCCATGACAGTCTGGTGGTATAGTGGGCCTTTCTGAGGGGGTAAATATACATAACTGTATGTTTGGTGTTGATGGAGCTCTCTGTGACACAGATAATTCACCAAGGTCTTCAGTCGCTCTGTCACGTTCGTTTACAGACGGGTCAGACCAAGGCGCAGCGTGATATGCATACATGTTTATTTGGAACGAATAAACAAGCGACAAAACAACAAACTAAACGAAACGTGAAGTCCAAGGTACACAAACAACATACCTCACACGGAACAAGATCCCACAATCCACTAGTGCCAATAGGCTGCCTAAGTATGGTCCCCAATCAGAGACAACGAGCGACAGCTGCCTCTGACTGGGAACCACACCGGCCAACATAGATCTAGAGATACTAGATTCTAAACATAGAAAATGCAACATAGAAAATCACAACAAGGAATATACACACCCTGACTCAACATATAAGCGTCCTCTGAGTCAGGGCGTGACAGTACCCCCCCCCAAAGGTGCGGACTCCGACCGCACAACATAAACATAACAGGGTAGGGGCCGGTTGGGCATTCCGCCTCGGAGGCGGATCCGGCTCAGGGCGTGACGACCGCTCACTCTTCGTCTCCCTGTTGCGCCCCTGGTCTGGTCTAGACCTCGGGGGCGTTGCTTCCCTTCTCCTTCCTCCCACTATACTCCAAGCCCTGTCTGGACCCTGGTGTGGGAGACCCCGAACCTGGAGAGGGGCTGACGTCTGGGTCTGGACTGGAGCCGCTGACCGGAGCTGGACCAGGCACCGGTGGAGCGGACTACTCTGGCTCCGGAGTGGAGCAGCTGACCGGTGCCGGACCAGGCACCGGTGGAACAGGCACGGGCCGTGCCGGACTGGACACACGCACCACTGGCTTGGTGCGAGGAGCAGGAACAGGCCGGACCGGGCTGGCGACGCGCACCACTGGCTTGGTGCGGGGAGCAGGAACGGGCCGTACCGGACTGGCGACGCGCACCACTGGCCTGCTGCGGAGAGCAGGAACAGGCCGGGCCGGGCTGGCGACGCGCACCACTGGCTTGGTGCGAGGGGCAGGAACAGGCCGGACCGGGCTGGCGACGCGCACCACTGGCTTGTCCAAGGTACACAAACAACATACCTCACACGGAACAAGATCCCACAAGTATGGTCCCCAATCAGAGACAACGAGCGACAGCTGCCTCTGATTGGGAACCACACCGGCCAACATAGATCTAGACATACTAGATTCTAAACATAGAAAATGCAACATAGAAAATCACAACAAGGAATATACACACCCTGACTCAACATATAAGCGTCCTCTGAGTCAGGGCGTGACACCCTCACCACACTGCACCATAGACAGCTTCACCACTCCTCACCCTCCACACTGCACCATAGACAGCTACACTCCTTCTTCACCCTCCACACTGCACCATAGACAGCTACACTCCTCCTTCACCCTCCACACTGCACCATAGACAGCTACACTCCTCCTCACCCTCCACACTGCACCATAGACAGCTTCACTCCTCCTCACCCTCCACACTGCACCATAGACAGCTTCACTCCTCCTTCACACTCCACACTGCACCATAGACAGCTTCACTCCTCCTTCACCCTCCACACTGCACCATAGACAGCTTCACTCCTCCTCAGCCTCCACACTGCATCATAGACAGCTACACTCCTCCTCACCCTCCACACTGCACCATAGACAGCTACACTCCTTCTTCACCCTCCACACTGCACCATAGACAGCTACACTCCTCCTTCACCCTCCACACTGCACCATAGACAGCTACACTCCTTCTTCACCCTCCACACTGCACCATAGACAGCTTCACTCCTCCTTCACACTCCACACTGCACCATAGACAGCTACACTCTTCCTCACCCTCCACACCATAGACAGCTACACTCCTCCTTCACCCTCCACACTGCACCATAGACAGCTACACTCCTCCTCACCCTCCACACTGCACCATAGACAGCTACACTCCTCCTCACCCTCCACACTGCACCATAGACAGCTACACTCCTTCTTCACCCTCCACACTGCACCATAGACAGCTACACTCCTTCTTCACCCTCCACACTGCACCATAGACAGCTTCACTCCTCCTTCACACTCCACACTGCACCATAGACAGCTACACTCCTCCTCACCCTCCACACCATAGACAGCTACACTCCTCCTTCACCCTCCACACTGCACCATAGACAGCTACACTCCTCCTCACCCTCCACACTGCACCATAGACAGCTACACTCCTCCTTCACCCTCCACACTGCACCATAGACAGCTACACTCCTCCTCACCCTCCACACTGCACCATAGACAGCTACACTCCTCCTTCACCCTCCACACTGCACCATAGACAGCTACACTCCTCCTTCACCCTCCACACTGCACCATAGACAGCTTCACTCCTCCTTCATCCTCCACACTGCACCATAGACAGCTTCACTCCTCGAAGATTAACCAGGATCACCCCTCTCCATTCTGCCAACATTGCTAGGCTAACAGCTAATCATAGCTAGGGGTCAGAAAGGGCTAACGGCTAATTGTTGCTTACTACGCTGGTTTCGGTCAAATGTGTGCCAATCAAGTGTCGTCAAGTGATTTGACGAGCATCAGCAAGCCCTTGGACTATCATGACAAATGATGGTTGAGTCCCAAATAGCACCCTGTTCCCCATAGGGCTCTGGTCAAAAGTAGTTGCACTATATAGGGAATAGGGTGTCATTTGAGATGCAGGCCATGACAAATGATATGTAAAACGAATAATGTCTCCACCAACCAAACCACACATGCAAAACAGATGGTCGAAGCGTATTAAGAAAAGACAGAACGCGAGAAGACGATTTTGTTGGGATAAATCCCTCTGGAATCTGTCTCCTGCAGAGGAATTCAGCAGATAAGACAGAAAGAACAGCTGTATTGTGGGGTGAGAGAGACGTGGACATTAGACATGAGAGCAGGAAATTCATAAATAAATTACTGTGCTATAGATCACACACACACACATGCAAGCACGCACACACACACACACACACACACACACACACACACACACACACACACACAAACAGAGACACAGACTCACACACACACAGACATGTACAGACACACACACACAAACACACACACAAACAGAGACACACACACACAGAGAGACGTGTACATTAGACATGAGGGCAGGATATAGATCATTACTTTACACTGTACTATATCTCCCACTTGGAGAGAGAGAAAACAGTGCCATACAGTCTTCAGCTCCGTTACGAAAGCTCTTTCATTGTCTCACAAACTCACACACTTGAATTTCACACACCCTCCTCTTGAGTTTTGTCCCAGCCTGGCTCAGTCAGTCACGGACTAGCTCTGCACTCTATAGTTACATCAAAACAAGTTTTTAAAAACTGAAGCCTGGTGGATTATACAGGGCCTGTCATTGTATTTTAGTTACACTGATAGCCCACACCATTCACACACATTTACTCTCCATACTGTCTATACACAACATTCACATACACCCAACTCTCCTGCTATCTCTCTCACAATGACCTTCTTGATCCAAACCAGTCAGGTTTCAAGACTGATCATTCAACTGAGACTGCTCTTCTCTGTGTCACGGAGGCTCTCCGCACTGCTAAAGCTAGCTCTCTCTCCACTGCTCTTATCCTTCTAGACATATCTGCTGCCTTTGATACTGTGAACCATCAGATCCTCCTCTCCACCCTCTCCGAGTTGGGCATCTCCGGCGCTGCTCACTCTTGGATTGCGTCCTACCTGACAGGTTGCTCCTACCAGTTGGCGTGGCGAGAATCTGTCTCCGCACCACGTGCTCTCACCACTGGTGTCCCCCAGGGCTCAGTTCTAGGCCCTCTCCTATTCTCTCTATACACCAAGTCACTTGGCTCTGTCATATCCTCACATGGTCTCTCCTATCATTGCTACGCAGACGACACACAATTCATTTTCTCCATTCCCCCTTCTGATAACCAGGTGGTGAATCGCATCTCTGCATGTCTGGCAGACATATCAGTGTGGATGTCGGATCACTTCCTCAAGCTGAACCTTGGCAAGACGGAGCTGCTCTTCCTCCCGGGGAAGGACTGCCCGCTCCATGATCTCGCCATCACGGTTGACAACTCCATTGTGTCCTCCTCCCAGAGTGCAAAGAACCTTGGTGTGACCCTGGACAACACCCTGTCGTTCTCCGCTAACATCAAAGCGGTGACCCGATCCTGCAGGTTCATGCTCTACAACATTCGCAGAGTACGACCCTACCTTACACAGAAAGCGGCACAGGTCCTAATCCAGGCACTTGTCATCTCCCGTCTGGATTACTGCAACTCGCTGTTGGCTGGGCTCCCTGCCTGTGCCATTAAACCCCTACAACTTATCCAGAACGCTGCAGCACATCTGGTGTTCAACCTTCCCAAGTTCTCTCATGTCACCCCGCTCCTCCGCACACTCCACTGGCTTCCAGTTGAAGCTTGCATCTACTATAAGACCATGGTGCTTGCCTACGGAGCTGTGAGGGGAACGGCACCTCCTTACCTTCAGGCTCTGATCAGACCCTACACCCAAACGAGGGCACTACGTTCATCCACCTCTGGCCTGCTAGCCCCCCTACCTCTACGGAAGCACAGTTTCCGCTCAGCCCAGTCAAAGCTATTCGCTGCTCTGGCACCCCAACGGTGGAACAAGCTCCCCCACGACGCCAGGACAGCAGAGTCACTGACCACCTTCCGGAGACACTTGAAACCCTACCTCTTTAAGGAATACCTGGAATAGTATAACGGTAATCCTTCTACACCCCCCCTCCCCCAGTGGTGGTTGTCCCACTGGCTATCCTAAGTTGAATGCACCAATTTGTAAGTCGCTCTGGATAAGAGCGTCTGCTAAATGACTTAAATGTAAATGTAAAATCATTTATATATTTATTTACACTACCAGTCAAAAGTTTGGACACACCTACTCATTCAAGGGTTTTTCTTTATTTTTACTGTTTTTTACATTGTAGAATAATAGTGAAGACATCAAAACTATGAAATAACACATATGGAATCATGTAGTAACCAAAAAAGTGTTAAACAAATCAAAATATATTTTATATTTGAGATTCTTCAAATAGCCACCCTTTGCCTTGATGACATCTTTGCACACTCGTGGCATTCTCTCAACCAGCTTCATGGGGTAGTCACCTGGAATGCATTTCAATTAACAGGTAGGCCTTCTTAAAAGTTAATTTGTGGAATTTCTTTCCTTCTTAAGCCAATCAGTTGTGTTGTGACCAGGTATGGGTGTATACAGAAGATAGCCCATTTGGTAAAAGACCAAGTCCATATTATAGCAAGAACAGCTCAAATAAGCAAAGAGAAACAACAGTCCATCATTACTTTAACACATGAAGGTCAGTCAATACGGAAAATGTCAAGAACTTTGAAAGTTTCTTCAAGTGCAGTCGCAAAAAACATCAAGAGCTATGATGAAACTGGCTCTCATGAGGACCGCCACAGGAAAGGAAGACCCAGAGTTACCTCTGCTGCAGAGGATAAGTTCATTAGAGTTACCAGCCTCAGAAATTGTAGCCCAAATTAATGCTTCACAGAGTTCAAGTAACAGACACATCTCAACTCTTCAGAGGAGACTGTGTGAATAAGGCCTTCATGGTCGAATTGCTGCAAAGAAACCACTACTAAAGGACACCAATAAGAAGAAGAGACTTGCTTAAGCCAAGAAACACGAGCAATGGACATTAGACCGGTGGAAATCTGTCCTTTGGTCTGGAGTCCAAATTTGAAATTTTTGGTTCCAACCGCCTTGTCTTTGTGAGACGCGGTGTAAGTGAACGGATGATCTCTGCATGTGTATTTCCCACCGTAAAGCATGGAGGAGGAGGTGTTATGGTGTGGGGGTGCTTTGCTGGTGACACTGTCTGTGATTTATTTAGAATTCAAGGCACACTTAACCAGCATGGCTACCACAGCAATCTGCAGCGAAACGCCATCCCATCTGGTTTGGGCTTAGTGGGACTATCATTTGTTTTTCAACAGGACAATGACCCAACACACCTCCAGGCTGTGTAAGGGCTATTTTACCAAGAAAGAGAGTGATGGAGTGCTGCATCAGATGACCTGGCCTCCACCACAATCCCTCGACCTCAACCCAATTGAGATGGTTTGGGATGAGTCGGACCGCAGAGTGAAGGAAAAGCAGCCAACAAGTGCTCAGCATATGTGGGAACTCCTTCAAGAGTGTTGGAATAGCATTCCAGGTGAAGCTGGTTGAGAGAATGCCAAGAGTGTGCAAAGCTGTCATCAAGGCAAAGGGTGGCTATTTGAAGAATCTTAAATATAAAATACATTTTGATTTGTTTAACACTTTTTTGGTTACTACATGATTCCATATGTGTTATTTCATAGTTTTGATGTCTTCACTATTATTCTATAATGTAGAAAATAGTAAAAATAAAGAAAAACTCTTGAATGAGTGGGTGTGTCCAAACTTTTGCCTGGTACTGAATATTCTGGACTCTGACATTGCTCGTTCTGATATTGTTCATTCTGATGTGTCTTAATTTATTGTTCTTTAAAAAAAAAATGTTTTTAACTTTGTATTGTAATTGTGTTTCTAGGTATTGCTGCATTGTTGGAGCTAGTAATATAAGCATTTCGCTGCACCTGCGATAACATCTGCAAAACTGTGTACGCAACCAATAAACTTTGATTTGATTTCAGATATATGGTGACAGGTCTCAAAGTTCACCACTACAGAGCACAGAGACAGAGATAGAGGGAGACGGGGAGAGAAATAGAGTGTAAACTTCTCAAGACATAGAAAGAGAGAGAGAGAAAGAAAAAAAAAGACAGAAAGAAAGAAAGAAAGAAAGAGAGGAAGAGAATTAAAGAGAGAGTGTGAGAAAAAGATAAAGAACTACCCCTCCCCTCCTGGAGGAATGCCGTGATAAGTCCCGGAGCCCCGTCCCAGTGGATTGTTAAGCACATGCTCTGTTGATCCAGAGGTACATTAAAGCCCCTGCAGCCCTGTCTTAGCAGCCAGGTCCTAATGGATATTTGATGGATGCCATGAGCATCACTACCTCAGAGTAGAGAGAGACAGAGAGAGGGAAGGAGACGCGCTCTGATCCCGGTCTCTCCCAAATACCTGGAACATACCACACCACTGTGTCACAGCAATGAACAAAAGAACATGAGAGGTGAAAGAGAAGAGAGAGAGAGCGGTTGAGAGAGAAAGGAGAAAGAGAGAGAGAGAGGGAGAGAGAGAGAGAGAGGGAGAGAGAGAGAGAGAGAGAGAGAGAGAAATATTGAGAGAGAAAGAGAGAGCGATTGAGAGAGATTGAGAGAGATTGAGAGAGAGCGAGAGAGAGAGATTGAGAGAGAGAGAGAGAGAGAGAGAGAGAGGGAGAGAGAGAGAGAGAGAGAGAGAGAGAAATATTGAGAGAGAAAGAGAGAGAGATTGAGAGAGATTGAGAGAGATTGAGAGAGAGCGAGAGAGAGAGATTGAGAGAGAGAGAGAGAGAGAGAGAGAGAGAGAGAGAGAGAGAGAGAGAGAGAGAGAGAGAGAGAGAGAGAGAGAGAGAGAGAGAGAGACTGAGAGAGAGAGAGTATGTGGAGGACACAGAGCTCCTCTGAACTGACCACAAACACATCATAGTCAGGCCAGTTTAGTACTAACCTGTCGTTCTGAGCGTCCTCCTGTTGTTGACATCGTGGAAGTCAAGACAGCTACCAGATCTTTAAGGGCCCTGTGCTTGTGGCAAAGAAATCTATCAGTTTAAATATCCCTATTTCCCTCTCTCTCTCTCTGTGTGCCTTCCCTGAGCCTTCCCTGATGGCAAAAACTGTGCCTTGTGTGGAATTCAAACTAAAAACGCTGAAAAGCTGGCAGAGCCTTTGGAAGAAATTCAGGGCACCAGGCAGGGCAAAGACAGACAGACAAACAAGTGTGTTATTCAGGGGTTTTTCAGTCAACCCCCCCCCCCCACCCCCTCACAACAGCACTGGGGGTGAAACGTAGAATGCGACCGGCAACTGAAAAGGCAACAAAACCCTGTCTATTTCAGCCAAATGGTAAACAAATCAATAAAACCCTACTGGGTCTCTAAACCAGAGTATAGATAGATACATTTATCTCTTCCCGCCCAGTCAATATTATTAGGTTGTTGAACCTCTATGGTCTCCCAGTGTTCATTCAACAAACCATCCTCGTGTGGTTTCATGCCGTATTTGCGTCTATTTGGTCAACAAATACAGATCTGCTATTTCAGTGTTTTGTCTACTAAACCATGCTAGGTTAGACAGAAGGCCCTCTGTTGTATATAAACAACTAGGGCCACAAACCCAGAATGGAGATTCCTATTGAGAGCTAACCACAGAAGAATCTTAGAATGTCTCCAATCTTAGACTTAGAAAATTCTGCTAACTGAAGGCAACGCTGGTATGTAGTTTATATAGGGTCATGGCCATGGGCTGGTTTTAGGCAAAATAGCTTCCTGTTTTCATAAGGGATTTATGGTCGAAACATACATACGTCAGTTACATACATCAACAACAAACAGAGCACTCAGACACATGATCTGGAATGTTTTTCACGATTCTTCTCCCTTTACATTCTAGGCATTCTGAGTTTTTGGAAATAACTTTTTGAGACTTAAAATAATGAAAATAATGAGTTGTTGGTCAGCTGGACCTTTGACAGTAGTTATCCTGAGGCATCATGGTCAGGTCACGGTAAGGTCAGCATCGTCAGGTTCTAGTCTGAGATGTGTTGATAATAGTCAATGATGAATTTATGCATTTGAAAGTTACATTTCTCCAGCCCCATCCCTCAGGGCTGCTGCTTTGTTGTTTTAATATAATATAGGAGTGGGCCTTTAACCAGTTAGGTCATAGACAGGTCATAGGCAGGTCAGGGTCAGAGGTGTTGATAATTGTCAATGATAAATCTGTGTGTTCAGGCCACCTGTTGAAACGGTCACAGTGCCGCCAAACAGACGTTGGCTGCATCCCAAATGGCACCCTATGCCCTACAGAGTGCACTACTTTTGAAGTAGTGCACTATGTAAGGAATAGCGTGCCATCTGGAACGTAGGGAGACCGACTTTGTCAGCCCGAGGGAACATCCGAATGTCAACTATGATCAAACAGCGCTAACCGCAGGATCAATGTAGAGGGGCGCCAACCTCGCCCTCGCCTCCGCAATCCTCAAACTGATTATTACCTGAAGAAACGTATCTAATTTCACTAACTTCACTAAAGTACTCATTTGAAGGTAATTTTGACCAGCTCAAGCACTCAGTAACCGTTTTTCCCTCTTTTCAATACATGAACACACAGAAGCTCATTCTGAGCCCTAAGTTATGCAGTAACTAAAAGATACTAGTTTCTTTCATACTCAGCAAAAAAGCAAAACCAACCATAGCTATAATTATCTGCACTGAGACTGAGACAGAAAAGAGTCCCCACAACACAATGGATTAGAATATCTCCAGAGCCTGGAGGTGGAATGTTCCAGTAGTTCTAGAAGGCAGAAGGCAGAGAGGGAACAGGGAGGGGTTAGAGTTGACAGTAAGGCTTTTCAACTAGCAGAGGCCACAACCAACCCAGGTACGTCAAACAACTGTCTGTTTGTACAGGTCTAAAAGCTGTGCTGCAAAGTTAAGCTTCAACAGAGAGCCTCACTAAACCCTGCTTTGAAAATCACCAAGATGAAGCTTTTTGAGGGAAGATAAATTATACTCCTTCCCCTTTTTCTGGGAATAGGCAAGGAAGACTTTCCAGGAATCCAGTGAACATGTCTAGTTGTCAAGCATAATATCCTCGGTGATAGAATGAAAGACTGGGGCTTCTTAGGGCGTCTTACAGCTTTATGGGTCTTTGCAGTTGTAACAGTTCTAAAGATAAGCTGACTGTAAAAATACTTGTCATGTTTCTTTAGTGTGGAGAGTAGCATCGCTACTACTGTATTGACCAATCACATTCCAGAATCATGTTCAGTGAGGCACAACGTACCAAAACAGCACGCAAATGTCTGTTCTTATTGGACAAGTCCAGAAAGAACCTCCCAGTTTCAAAATGTTCTCTGTTTTGTGCCTACTGAACACGACCCTGTTTTGTCATTGCCAGGCGCCAGACTCAATCTTTTGACAGGGGTCAAAAGTCAGACACCAGGCTGTGCTGGTCTCCCATTCACACACACAAACACACACACACACACCCTCTTGTCCATAAAGAGCCTTTATATGCCAGCAAGCCATAGCCAAGGCAACTGGGACCAGCCAGGGGGATGAGTAGTTGACTGGATGTGTGTGTGTGTGTGTGTGTGTGTGTGTGTGTGCGTGCGTGCGTGTGTGTAGTTGTGATGGTGGACACGTGGCATGGTGCAGTGTTGTCTCTCTGTTTACTCCCTGTGTATGGCTACGTATGTATGGCTCATCCTGGTACTAAGACCTCACAGTCAGGGAGGTGCTACATGTCTCCTCATCCTGGTACTAAGACCTCACAACCAGGGAGGTGTTACATGTATCCTCATCCTGGTACTAAGACCTCACAACCAGGGAGGTGCTACATGTGTCCTCATCCTGGTACTAAGTCTGCTACAGGGCTAACTAAAAGAAAGGTCTTATAGAGGTCTGTTACATGGCTAACTAAAACAAAGGTCTTATAGAAGTCTGCTACAGGGCTAACTAAAACAAAGGTCTTATAGAGGTCTGTTACATGGCTAACTAAAACAAAGGTCTTATAGAAGTCTGCTACAGGGCTAACTAAAACAAAGGTCTTATAGAAGTCTGCTACAGGGCTAACTAAAACAAAGGTATTATAGAGGTCTGCTACAGGGCTAACTAAAACAAAGGTCTTATAGAAGTCTGCTACAGGGCTAACTAAAACAAAGGTCTTATAGAAGTCTGCTACAGGGCTAACTAAAACAAAGGTCTTATAGAAGTCTGCTACAGGGCTAACTAAAACAAAGGTCTTATAGAAGTCTGCTACAGGGCTAACTAAAACAAAGGTCTTATAGAAGTCTGCTACAGGGCTAACTAAAACAAAGGTCTTATAGAAGTCTGCCACAGGGCTAACTAAAACAAAGGTCTTATAGAAGTATGCTACAGGGCTAACTAAAACAAAGGTCTTATAGAAGTCTGCTACAGGGCTAACTAAAACAAAGGTCTTATAGAGGTCTGCTACAGGGCTAACTAAAACAAAGGTCTTATAGAAGTCTGCTACAGGGCTAACTAAAACAAAGGTCTTATAGAAGTCTGCTACAGGGCTAACTAAAACAAAGGTCTTATAGAAGTCTGCTACAGGGCTAACTAAAACAAAGGTCTTATAGAGGTCTGCTACAGGGCTAACTAAAACAAAGGTCTTATAGAAGTCTGCTACAGGGCTAACTAAAACAAAGGTCTTATAGAAGTCTGCTACAGGGCTAACTAAAACAAAGGTCTTATAGAAGTCTGCTACAGGGCTAACTAAAACAAAGGTCTTATAGAAGTATGCTACAGGGCTAACTAAAACAAAGGTCTTATAGAGGTCTGCTACAGGGCTAACTAAAACAAAGGTCTTATAGAAGTCTGCTACAGGGCTAACTAAAACAAAGGTCTTATAGAAGTCTGCTACAGGGCTAACTAAAAAAAAGGTCTTATAGAAGTCTGCTACAGGGCTAACTAAAACAAAGGTCTTATAGAAGTCTGCTACAGGGCTAACTAAAACAAAGGTCTTATAGAGGTCTGC
Organism: Coregonus lavaretus; assembly: GCF_964263955.1. Classification (NCBI taxonomy): domain Eukaryota; kingdom Metazoa; phylum Chordata; class Actinopteri; order Salmoniformes; family Salmonidae; genus Coregonus; species Coregonus lavaretus. The sequence continues at coordinate 26,239 of NW_028164935.1, forward strand.
TACAGGGCTAACTAAAACAAAGGTCTTATAGAAGTCTGCTACAGGGATAACTAAAACAAAGGTCTTATAGAAGTCTGCTACAGGGCTAACTAAAACAAAGGTCTTATAGAGGTCTGCTACAGGGCTAACTAAAACAAAGGTCTTATAGAAGTCTGCTACAGGGCTAACTAAAACAAAGGTCTTATAGAAGTCTGCTACAGGGCTAACTAAAACAAAGGTCTTATAGAAGTCTGCTACAGGGCTAACTAAAACAAAGGTCTTATAGAGGTCTGCTACAGGGCTAACTAAAACAAATGTCTTATAGAAGTCTGCTACAGGGCTAACTAAAACAAAGGTCTTATAGAGGTCTGCTACAGGGCTAACTAAAACAAAGGTCTTATAGAAGTCTGCTACAGGGCTAACTAAAACAAAGGTCTTATAGAAGTCTGCTACAGGGCTAACTAAAACAAAGGTCTTATAGAAGTCTGCTACAGGGCTAACTAAAACAAAGGTCTTATAGAAGTCTGCTACAGGGCTAACTAAAACAAAGGTCTTATAGAAGTCTGCTACAGGTCTAACTAAAACAAAGGTCTTATAGAAGTCTGCTACAGGGCTAACTAAAACAAAGGTCTTATAGAAGTCTGCTACAGGGCTAACTAAAACAAAGGTCTTATAGAAGTCTGCTACAGGGCTAACTAAAACAAAGGTCTTATAGAAGTCTGCTACAGGGCTAACTAAAACAAAGGTATTATAGAAGTCTGCTACAGGGCTAACTAAAACAAAGGTCCTATAGAAGTCTCCTACAGGGTTAACTAAAACAAAGGTCTTATAGAAGTCTGCTACAGGGCTAACTAAAACAAAGGTCTTATAGAAGTCTGCTACAGGGCTAACTAAAACAAAGGTCTTATAGAGGTCTGTTACAGGGCTAACTAAAACAAAGGTCTTATAGAAGTCTGCTACAGGGGTAACTAAAACAAAGGTCTTATAGAAGTCTGCTACAGGGCTAACTAAAACAAAGGTTTTATAGAAGTCTGACACAGGGCTAACTAAAACAAAGGTCTTATAGAAGTATGCTACAGGGCTAACTAAAACAAAGGTCTTATAGAAGTCTGCTACAGGGCTAACTAAAACAAAGGTCTTATAGAGGTCTGCTACAGGGCTAACTAAAACAAAGGTCTTATAGAAGTCTGCTACAGGGCTAACTAAAACAAAGGTCTTATAGAAGTCTGCTACAGGGCTAACTAAAACAAAGGTCTTATAGAAGTCTGCTACAGGGCTAACTAAAACAAAGGTCTTATAGAGGTCTGCTACAGGGCTAACTAAAACAAAGGTCTTATAGAAGTCTGCTACAGGGCTAACTAAAACAAAGGTCTTATAGAAGTCTGCTACAGGGCTAACTAAAACAAAGGTCTTATAGAAGTCTGCTACAGGGCTAACTAAAACAAAGGTCTTATAGAAGTCTGCTACAGGGCTAACTAAAACAAAGGTCTTATAGAAGTCTGCTACAGGGCTAACTAAAACAAAGGTCTTATAGAAGTCTGCTACAGGGCTAACTAAAACAAAGGTCTTATAGAAGTCTGCTACAGGGCTAACTAAAACAAAGGTCTTATAGAGGTCTGCTACAGGGCTAACTAAAACAAAGGTCTTATAGAAGTCTGCTACAGGGCTAACTAAAACAAAGGTCTTATAGAAGTCTGCTACAGGGCTAACTAAAACAAAGGTCTTATAGAGGTCTGCTACAGGGCTAACTAAAACAAAGGTCTTATAGAAGTCTGCTACGGGGCTAACTGAAAACAAAGGTCTTATAGAAGTCTGCTACAGGGCTAACTAAAACAAAGGTCTTATAGAAGTCTGCTACAGGGCTAACTAAAACAAAGGTTTTATAGAAGTCTGCTACAGGGCTAACTAAAACAAAGGTCTTATAGAAGTCTGCTACAGGGCTAACTAAAACAAAGGTCTTATAGAAGTCTGCTACAGGGCTAACTAAAACAAAGGTCTTATAGAGGTCTGCTACAGGGCTAACTAAAACAAAGGTCTTATAGAAGTCTGCTACAGGGCTAACTAAAACAAAGGTCTTATAGAAGTCTGCTACAGGGCTAACTAAAACAAAGGTCTTATAGAAGTCTGCTACAGGGCTAACTAAAACAAAGGTCTTATAGAAGTCTGCTACAGGGCTAACTAAAACAAAGGTCTTATAGAAGTCTGCTACAGGGCTAACTAAAACAAAGGTTTTATAGAAGTCTGACACAGGGCTAACTAAAACAAAGGTCTTATAGAAGTATGCTACAGGGCTAACTAAAACAAAGGTCTTATAGAAGTCTGCTACAGGGCTAACTAAAACAAAGGTCTTATAGAGGTCTGCTACAGGGCTAACTAAAACAAAGGTCTTATAGAAGTCTGCTACAGGGCTAACTAAAACAAAGGTCTTATAGAAGTCTGCTACAGGGCTAACTAAAACAAAGGTCTTATAGAAGTCTGCTACAGGGCTAACTAAAACAAAGGTCTTATAGAGGTCTGCTACAGGGCTAACTAAAACAAAGGTCTTATAGAAGTCTGCTACAGGGCTAACTAAAACAAAGGTCTTATAGAAGTCTGCTACAGGGCTAACTAAAACAAAGGTCTTATAGAAGTCTGCTACAGGGCTAACTAAAACAAAGGTCTTATAGAAGTCTGCTACAGGGCTAACTAAAACAAAGGTCTTATAGAAGTCTGCTACAGGGCTAACTAAAACAAAGGTCTTATAGAAGTCTGCTACAGGGCTAACTAAAACAAAGGTCTTATAGAAGTCTGCTACAGGGCTAACTAAAACAAAGGTCTTATAGAGGTCTGCTACAGGGCTAACTAAAACAAAGGTCTTATAGAAGTCTGCTACAGGGCTAACTAAAACAAAGGTCTTATAGAAGTCTGCTACAGGGCTAACTAAAACAAAGGTCTTATAGAGGTCTGCTACAGGGCTAACTAAAACAAAGGTCTTATAGAAGTCTGCTACGGGGCTAACTGAAAACAAAGGTCTTATAGAAGTCTGCTACAGGGCTAACTAAAACAAAGGTCTTATAGAAGTCTGCTACAGGGCTAACTAAAACAAAGGTTTTATAGAAGTCTGCTACAGGGCTAACTAAAACAAAGGTCTTATAGAAGTCTGCTACAGGGCTAACTAAAACAAAGGTCTTATAGAAGTCTGCTACAGGGCTAACTAAAACAAAGGTCTTATAGAGGTCTGCTACAGGGCTAACTAAAACAAAGGTCTTATAGAAGTCTGCTACAGGGCTAACTAAAACAAAGGTCTTATAGAAGTCTGCTACAGGGCTAACTAAAACAAAGGTCTTATAGAAGTCTGCTACAGGGCTAACTAAAACAAAGGTATTATAGAAGTCTGCTACAGGGCTAACTAAAACAAAGGTCTTATAGAAGTCTCCTACAGGGCTAACTAAAACAACGGTCTTATAGAAGTCTGCTACAGGGCTAACTAAAACAAAGGTCTTATAGAAGTCTGCTACAGGGCTAACTAAAACAAAGGTCTTATAGAGGTCTGTTACAGGGCTAACTAAAACAAAGGTCTTATAGAAGTCTGCTACAGGGCTAACTAAAACAAAGGTCTTATAGAAGTCTGCTACAGGGCTAACTAAAACAAAGGTCTTATAGAAGTCTGCTACAGGGCTAACTAAAACAAAGGTCTTATAGAAGTCTGCTACAGGGCTAACTAAAACAAAGGTCTTATAGAAGTCTGCTACAGGGCTAACTAAAACAAAGGTCTTATAGAAGTCTGCTACAGGGCTAACTAAAACAAAGGTCTTATAGAGGTCTGCTACAGGGCTAACTAAAACAAAGGTCTTATAGAAGTCTGCTACAGGGCTAACTAAAACAAAGGTCTTATAGAAGTCTGCTACAGGGCTAACTAAAACAAAGGTCTTATAGAAGTCTGCTACAGGGCTAACTAAAACAAAGGTCTTATAGAAGTCTGCTACAGGGCTAACTAAAACAAAGGTATTATAGAAGTCTGCTACAGGGCTAACTAAAACAAAGGTCTTATAGAAGTCTCCTACAGGGCTAACTAAAACAACGGTCTTATAGAAGTCTGCTACAGGGCTAACTAAAACAAAGGTCTTATAGAAGTCTGCTACAGGGCTAACTAAAACAAAGGTCTTATAGAGGTCTGTTACAGGGCTAACTAAAACAAAGGTCTTATAGAAGTCTGCTACAGGGCTAACTAAAACAAAGGTCTTATAGAAGTCTGCTACAGGGCTAACTAAAACAAAGGTCTTATAGAAGTCTGCTACAGGGCTAACTAAAACAAAGGTCTTATAGAAGTCTGCTACAGGGCTAACTAAAACAAAGGTCTTATAGAAGTCTGCTACAGGGCTAACTAAAACAAAGGTCTTATAGAAGTCTGCTACAGGGCTAACTAAAACAAAGGTCTTATAGAAGTCTGCTACAGGGCTAACTAAAACAAAGGTCTTATAGAGGTCTGCTACAGGGCTAACTAAAACAAAGGTCTTATAGAAGTCTGCTACAGGGCTAACTAAAACAAAGGTCTTATAGAAGTCTGCTACAGGGCTAACTAAAACAAAGGTCTTATAGAAGTCTGCTACAGGGCTAACTAAAACAAAGGTCTTATAGAAGTCTGCTACAGGGCTAACTAAAACAAAGGTCTTATAGAGGTCTGCTACAGGGCTAACTAAAACAAAGGTCTTATAGAAGTCTGCTACAGGGCTAACTAAAACAAAGGTCTTAAGAAGTCTGCTACAGGGCTAACTAAAACAAAGGTTTTATAGAAGTCTGCTACAGGGCTAACTAAAACAAAGGTCTTATAGAAGTCTGCTACAGGGCTAACTAAAACAAAGGTCTTATAGAAGTTGCTACAGGGCTAACTAAAACAAAGGTCTTATAGAGGTCTGCTACAGGGCTAACTAAAACAAAGGTCTTATAGAAGTCTGCTACAGGGCTAACTAAAACAAAGGTCTTATAGAAGTCTCCTACAGGGCTAACTAAAACAACGGTCTTATAGAAGTCTGCTACAGGGCTAACTAAAACAAAGGTCTTATAGAAGTCTGCTACAGGGCTAACTAAAACAAAGGTCTTATAGAAGTCTGCTACAGGGCTAACTAAAACAAAGGTCTTATAGAAGTCTGCTACAGGGCTAACTAAAACAAAGGTATTATAGAAGTCTGCTACAGGGCTAACTAAAACAAAGGTCTTATAGAAGTCTCCTACAGGGCTAACTAAAACAAAGGTCTTATAGAAGTCTGCTACAGGGCTAACTAAAACAAAGGTCTTATAGAAGTCTGCTACAGGGCTAACTAAAACAAAGGTCTTATAGGGGTCTGTTACAGGGCTAACTAAAACAAAGGTCTTATAGAAGTCTGCTACAGGGCTAACTAAAACAAAGGTCTTATAGAAGTCTGCTACAGGGCTAACTAAAACAAAGGTCTTATAGAAGTCTGCTACAGGGCTAACTAAAACAAAGGTCTTATAGAAGTCTGCTACAGGGCTAACTAAAACAAAGGTCTTATAGAAGTATGCTACAGGGCTAACTAAAACAAAGGTCTTATAGAAGTCTGCTACAGGGCTAACTAAAACAAAGGTCTTATAGAGGTCTGCTACAGGGCTAACTAAAACAAAGGTCTTATAGAAGTCTGCTACAGGGCTAACTAAAACAAAGGTCTTATAGAAGTCTGCTACAGGGCTAACTAAAACAAAGGTCTTATAGAAGTCTGCTACAGGGCTAACTAAAACAAAGGTCTTATAGAGGTCTGCTACAGGGCTAACTAAAACAAAGGTCTTATAGAAGTCTGCTACAGGGCTAACTAAAACAAAGGTCTTATAGAAGTCTGCTACAGGGCTAACTAAAACAAAGGTCTTATAGAAGTCTGCTACAGGGCTAACTAAAACAAAGGTCTTATAGAAGTCTGCTACAGGGCTAACTAAAACAAAGGTCTTATAGAAGTCTGCTACAGGGCTAACTAAAACAAAGGTCTTATAGAAGTCTGCTACAGGGCTAACTAAAACAAAGGTCTTATAGAAGTCTGCTACAGGGCTAACTAAAACAAAGGTCTTATAGAGGTCTGCTACAGGGCTAACTAAAACAAAGGTCTTATAGAAGTCTGCTACAGGGCTAACTAAAACAAAGGTCTTATAGAAGTCTGCTACAGGGCTAACTAAAACAAAGGTCTTATAGAGGTCTGCTACAGGGCTAACTAAAACAAAGGTCTTATAGAAGTCTGCTACGGGGCTAACTGAAAACAAAGGTCTTATAGAAGTCTGCTACAGGGCTAACTAAAACAAAGGTCTTATAGAAGTCTGCTACAGGGCTAACTAAAACAAAGGTTTTATAGAAGTCTGCTACAGGGCTAACTAAAACAAAGGTCTTATAGAAGTCTGCTACAGGGCTAACTAAAACAAAGGTCTTATAGAAGTCTGCTACAGGGCTAACTAAAACAAAGGTCTTATAGAGGTCTGCTACAGGGCTAACTAAAACAAAGGTCTTATAGAAGTCTGCTACAGGGCTAACTAAAACAAAGGTCTTATAGAAGTCTGCTACAGGGCTAACTAAAACAAAGGTCTTATAGAAGTCTGCTACAGGGCTAACTAAAACAAAGGTCTTATAGAAGTCTGCTACAGGGCTAACTAAAACAAAGGTCTTATAGAAGTCTGCTACAGGGCTAACTAAAACAAAGGTTTTATAGAAGTCTGACACAGGGCTAACTAAAACAAAGGTCTTATAGAAGTATGCTACAGGGCTAACTAAAACAAAGGTCTTATAGAAGTCTGCTACAGGGCTAACTAAAACAAAGGTCTTATAGAGGTCTGCTACAGGGCTAACTAAAACAAAGGTCTTATAGAAGTCTGCTACAGGGCTAACTAAAACAAAGGTCTTATAGAAGTCTGCTACAGGGCTAACTAAAACAAAGGTCTTATAGAAGTCTGCTACAGGGCTAACTAAAACAAAGGTCTTATAGAGGTCTGCTACAGGGCTAACTAAAACAAAGGTCTTATAGAAGTCTGCTACAGGGCTAACTAAAACAAAGGTCTTATAGAAGTCTGCTACAGGGCTAACTAAAACAAAGGTCTTATAGAAGTCTGCTACAGGGCTAACTAAAACAAAGGTCTTATAGAAGTCTGCTACAGGGCTAACTAAAACAAAGGTCTTATAGAAGTCTGCTACAGGGCTAACTAAAACAAAGGTCTTATAGAAGTCTGCTACAGGGCTAACTAAAACAAAGGTCTTATAGAAGTCTGCTACAGGGCTAACTAAAACAAAGGTCTTATAGAGGTCTGCTACAGGGCTAACTAAAACAAAGGTCTTATAGAAGTCTGCTACAGGGCTAACTAAAACAAAGGTCTTATAGAAGTCTGCTACAGGGCTAACTAAAACAAAGGTCTTATAGAGGTCTGCTACAGGGCTAACTAAAACAAAGGTCTTATAGAAGTCTGCTACGGGGCTAACTGAAAACAAAGGTCTTATAGAAGTCTGCTACAGGGCTAACTAAAACAAAGGTCTTATAGAAGTCTGCTACAGGGCTAACTAAAACAAAGGTTTTATAGAAGTCTGCTACAGGGCTAACTAAAACAAAGGTCTTATAGAAGTCTGCTACAGGGCTAACTAAAACAAAGGTCTTATAGAAGTCTGCTACAGGGCTAACTAAAACAAAGGTCTTATAGAGGTCTGCTACAGGGCTAACTAAAACAAAGGTCTTATAGAAGTCTGCTACAGGGCTAACTAAAACAAAGGTCTTATAGAAGTCTGATACAGGGCTAACTAAAACAAAGGTCTTATAGAAGTCTGCTACAGGGCTAACTAAAACAAAGGTCTTATAGAAGTCTGCTACAGGGCTAACTAAAACAAAGGTATTATAGAAGTCTGCTACAGGGCTAACTAAAACAAAGGTCTTATAGAAGTCTCCTACAGGGCTAACTAAAACAACGGTCTTATAGAAGTCTGCTACAGGGCTAACTAAAACAAAGGTCTTATAGAAGTCTGCTACAGGGCTAACTAAAACAAAGGTCTTATAGAGGTCTGTTACAGGGCTAACTAAAACAAAGGTCTTATAGAAGTCTGCTACAGGGCTAACTAAAACAAAGGTCTTATAGAAGTCTGCTACAGGGCTAACTAAAACAAAGGTCTTATAGAAGTCTGCTACAGGGCTAACTAAAACAAAGGTCTTATAGAAGTCTGCTACAGGGCTAACTAAAACAAAGGTCTTATAGAAGTCTGCTACAGGGCTAACTAAAACAAAGGTCTTATAGAAGTCTGCTACAGGGCTAACTAAAACAAAGGTCTTATAGAGGTCTGCTACAGGGCTAACTAAAACAAAGGTCTTATAGAAGTCTGCTACAGGGCTAACTAAAACAAAGGTCTTATAGAAGTCTGCTACAGGGCTAACTAAAACAAAGGTCTTATAGAAGTCTGCTACAGGGCTAACTAAAACAAAGGTCTTATAGAAGTCTGCTACAGGGCTAACTAAAACAAAGGTATTATAGAAGTCTGCTACAGGGCTAACTAAAACAAAGGTCTTATAGAAGTCTCCTACAGGGCTAACTAAAACAACGGTCTTATAGAAGTCTGCTACAGGGCTAACTAAAACAAAGGTCTTATAGAAGTCTGCTACAGGGCTAACTAAAACAAAGGTCTTATAGAGGTCTGTTACAGGGCTAACTAAAACAAAGGTCTTATAGAAGTCTGCTACAGGGCTAACTAAAACAAAGGTCTTATAGAAGTCTGCTACAGGGCTAACTAAAACAAAGGTCTTATAGAAGTCTGCTACAGGGCTAACTAAAACAAAGGTCTTATAGAAGTCTGCTACAGGGCTAACTAAAACAAAGGTCTTATAGAAGTCTGCTACAGGGCTAACTAAAACAAAGGTCTTATAGAAGTCTGCTACAGGGCTAACTAAAACAAAGGTCTTATAGAAGTCTGCTACAGGGCTAACTAAAACAAAGGTCTTATAGAGGTCTGCTACAGGGCTAACTAAAACAAAGGTCTTATAGAAGTCTGCTACAGGGCTAACTAAAACAAAGGTCTTATAGAAGTCTGCTACAGGGCTAACTAAAACAAAGGTCTTATAGAAGTCTGCTACAGGGCTAACTAAAACAAAGGTCTTATAGAAGTCTGCTACAGGGCTAACTAAAACAAAGGTCTTATAGAGGTCTGCTACAGGGCTAACTAAAACAAAGGTCTTATAGAAGTCTGCTACAGGGCTAACTAAAACAAAGGTCTTAAGAAGTCTGCTACAGGGCTAACTAAAACAAAGGTTTTATAGAAGTCTGCTACAGGGCTAACTAAAACAAAGGTCTTATAGAAGTCTGCTACAGGGCTAACTAAAACAAAGGTCTTATAGAAGTCTGCTACAGGGCTAACTAAAACAAAGGTCTTATAGAGGTCTGCTACAGGGCTAACTAAAACAAAGGTCTTATAGAAGTCTGCTACAGGGCTAACTAAAACAAAGGTCTTATAGAAGTCTCCTACAGGGCTAACTAAAACAACGGTCTTATAGAAGTCTGCTACAGGGCTAACTAAAACAAAGGTCTTATAGAAGTCTGCTACAGGGCTAACTAAAACAAAGGTCTTATAGAAGTCTGCTACAGGGCTAACTAAAACAAAGGTCTTATAGAAGTCTGCTACAGGGCTAACTAAAACAAAGGTATTATAGAAGTCTGCTACAGGGCTAACTAAAACAAAGGTCTTATAGAAGTCTCCTACAGGGCTAACTAAAACAAAGGTCTTATAGAAGTCTGCTACAGGGCTAACTAAAACAAAGGTCTTATAGAAGTCTGCTACAGGGCTAACTAAAACAAAGGTCTTATAGGGGTCTGTTACAGGGCTAACTAAAACAAAGGTCTTATAGAAGTCTGCTACAGGGCTAACTAAAACAAAGGTCTTATAGAAGTCTGCTACAGGGCTAACTAAAACAAAGGTCTTATAGAAGTCTGCTACAGGGCTAACTAAAACAAAGGTCTTATAGAAGTCTGCTACAGGGCTAACTAAAACAAAGGTCTTATAGAAGTCTGCTACAGGGCTAACTAAAACAAAGGTCTTATAGAAGTCTGCTACAGGGCTAACTAAAACAAAGGTCTTATAGAAGTCTGCTACAGGGCTAACTAAAACAAAGGTCTTATAGAAGTCTGCTACAGGGCTAACTAAAACAAAGGTCTTATAGAGGTCTGTTACAGGGCTAACTAAAACAAAGGTCTTATAGAAGTCTGCTACAGGGCTAACTAAAACAAAGGTCTTATAGAAGTCTGCTACAGGGCTAACTAAAACAAAGGTCTTATAGAAGTCTGCTACAGGGCTAACTAAAACAAAGGTCTTATAGAAGTCTGCTACAGGGCTAACTAAAACAAAGGTCTTATAGAAGTCTGCTACAGGGCTAACTAAAACAAAGGTCTTATAGAAGTCTGCTACAGGGCTAACTAAAACAAAGGTCTTATAGAAGTCTGCTACAGGGCTAACTAAAACAAAGGTCTTATAGAGGTCTGCTACAGGGCTAACTAAAACAAAGGTCTTATAGAAGTCTGCTACAGGGCTAACTAAAACAAAGGTCTTATAGAAGTCTGCTACAGGGCTAACTAAAACAAAGGTCTTATAGAAGTCTGCTACAGGGCTAACTAAAACAAAGGTCTTATAGAAGTCTGCTACAGGGCTAACTAAAACAAAGGTCTTATAGAGGTCTGCTACAGGGCTAACTAAAACAAAGGTCTTATAGAAGTCTGCTACAGGGCTAACTAAAACAAAGGTCTTAAGAAGTCTGCTACAGGGCTAACTAAAACAAAGGTTTTATAGAAGTCTGCTACAGGGCTAACTAAAACAAAGGTCTTATAGAAGTCTGCTACAGGGCTAACTAAAACAAAGGTCTTATAGAAGTCTGCTACAGGGCTAACTAAAACAAAGGTCTTATAGAGGTCTGCTACAGGGCTAACTAAAACAAAGGTCTTATAGAAGTCTGCTACAGGGCTAACTAAAACAAAGGTCTTATAGAAGTCTCCTACAGGGCTAACTAAAACAACGGTCTTATAGAAGTCTGCTACAGGGCTAACTAAAACAAAGGTCTTATAGAAGTCTGCTACAGGGCTAACTAAAACAAAGGTCTTATAGAAGTCTGCTACAGGGCTAACTAAAACAAAGGTCTTATAGAAGTCTGCTACAGGGCTAACTAAAACAAAGGTATTATAGAAGTCTGCTACAGGGCTAACTAAAACAAAGGTCTTATAGAAGTCTCCTACAGGGCTAACTAAAACAAAGGTCTTATAGAAGTCTGCTACAGGGCTAACTAAAACAAAGGTCTTATAGAAGTCTGCTACAGGGCTAACTAAAACAAAGGTCTTATAGGGGTCTGTTACAGGGCTAACTAAAACAAAGGTCTTATAGAAGTCTGCTACAGGGCTAACTAAAACAAAGGTCTTATAGAAGTCTGCTACAGGGCTAACTAAAACAAAGGTCTTATAGAAGTCTGCTACAGGGCTAACTAAAACAAAGGTCTTATAGAAGTCTGCTACAGGGCTAACTAAAACAAAGGTCTTATAGAAGTCTGCTACAGGGCTAACTAAAACAAAGGTCTTATAGAAGTCTGCTACAGGGCTAACTAAAACAAAGGTCTTATAGAAGTCTGCTACAGGGCTAACTAAAACAAAGGTCTTATAGAAGTCTGCTACAGGGCTAACTAAAACAAAGGTCTTATAGAGGTCTGCTACAGGGCTAACTAAAACAAAGGTCTTATAGAAGTCTGCTACAGGGCTAACTAAAACAAAGGTCTTATAGAAGTCTGCTACAGGGCTAACTAAAACAAAGGTCTTATAGAAGTCTGCTACAGGGCTAACTAAAACAAAGGTCTTATAGAAGTCTGCTACAGGGCTAACTAAAACAAAGGTATTATAGAAGTCTGCTACAGGGCTAACTAAAACAAAGGTCTTATAGAAGTCTCCTACAGGGCTAACTAAAACATCGGTCTTATAGAAGTCTGCTACAGGGCTAACTAAAACAAAGGTCTTATAGAAGTCTGCTACAGGGCTAACTAAAACAAAGGTCTTATAGAGGTCTGTTACAGGGCTAACTAAAACAAAGGTCTTATAGAAGTCTGCTACAGGGCTAACTAAAACAAAGGTCTTATAGAAGTCTGCTACAGGGCTAACTAAAACAAAGGTCTTATAGAAGTCTGCTACAGGGCTAACTAAAACAAAGGTCTTATAGAAGTCTGCTACAGGGCTAACTAAAACAAAGGTCTTATAGAAGTCTGCTACAGGGCTAACTAAAACAAAGGTCTTATAGAAGTCTGCTACAGGGCTAACTAAAACAAAGGTCTTATAGAGGTCTGCTACAGGGCTAACTAAAACAAAGGTCTTATAGAAGTCTGCTACAGGGCTAACTAAAACAAAGGTCTTATAGAAGTCTGCTATAGGGCTAACTAAAACAAAGGTCTTATAGAAGTCTGCTACAGGGCTAACTAAAACAAAGGTCTTATAGAAGTCTGCTACAGGGCTAACTAAAACAAAGGTATTATAGAAGTCTGCTACAGGGCTAACTAAAACAAAGGTCTTATAGAAGTCTCCTACAGGGCTAACTAAAACAACGGTCTTATAGAAGTCTGCTACAGGGCTAACTAAAACAAAGGTCTTATAGAAGTCTGCTACAGGGCTAACTAAAACAAAGGTCTTATAGAGGTCTGTTACAGGGCTAACTAAAACAAAGGTCTTATAGAAGTCTGCTACAGGGCTAACTAAAACAAAGGTCTTATAGAAGTCTGCTACAGGGCTAACTAAAACAAAGGTCTTATAGAAGTCTGCTACAGGGCTAACTAAAACAAAGGTCTTATAGAAGTCTGCTACAGGGCTAACTAAAACAAAGGTCTTATAGAAGTCTGCTACAGGGCTAACTAAACAAAGGTCTTATAGAAGTCTGCTACAGGGCTAACTAAAACAAAGGTCTTATAGAAGTCTGCTACAGGGCTAACTAAAACAAAGGTCTTATAGAGGTCTGCTACAGGGCTAACTAAAACAAAGGTCTTATAGAAGTCTGCTACAGGGCTAACTAAAACAAAGGTCTTATAGAAGTCTGCTACAGGGCTAACTAAAACAAAGGTCTTATAGAAGTCTGCTACAGGGCTAACTAAAACAAAGGTCTTATAGAAGTCTGCTACAGGGCTAACTAAAACAAAGGTCTTATAGAGGTCTGCTACAGGGCTAACTAAAACAAAGGTCTTATAGAAGTCTGCTACAGGGCTAACTAAAACAAAGGTCTTAAGAAGTCTGCTACAGGGCTAACTAAAACAAAGGTTTTATAGAAGTCTGCTACAGGGCTAACTAAAACAAAGGTCTTATAGAAGTCTGCTACAGGGCTAACTAAAACAAAGGTCTTATAGAAGTCTGCTACAGGGCTAACTAAAACAAAGGTCTTATAGAGGTCTGCTACAGGGCTAACTAAAACAAAGGTCTTATAGAAGTCTGCTACAGGGCTAACTAAAACAAAGGTCTTATAGAAGTCTCCTACAGGGCTAACTAAAACAACGGTCTTATAGAAGTCTGCTACAGGGCTAACTAAAACAAAGGTCTTATAGAAGTCTGCTACAGGGCTAAACTAAAACAAAGGTCTTATAGAAGTCTGCTACAGGGCTAACTAAAACAAAGGTCTTATAGAAGTCTGCTACAGGGCTAACTAAAACAAAGGTATTATAGAAGTCTGCTACAGGGCTAACTAAAACAAAGGTCTTATAGAAGTCTCCTACAGGGCTAACTAAAACAAAGGTCTTATAGAAGTCTGCTACAGGGCTAACTAAAACAAAGGTCTTATAGAAGTCTGCTACAGGGCTAACTAAAACAAAGGTCTTATAGGGGTCTGTTACAGGGCTAACTAAAACAAAGGTCTTATAGAAGTCTGCTACAGGGCTAACTAAAACAAAGGTCTTATAGAAGTCTGCTACAGGGCTAACTAAAACAAAGGTCTTATAGAAGTCTGCTACAGGGCTAACTAAAACAAAGGTCTTATAGAAGTCTGCTACAGGGCTAACTAAAACAAAGGTCTTATAGAAGTATGCTACAGGGCTAACTAAAACAAAGGTCTTATAGAAGTCTGCTACAGGGCTAACTAAAACAAAGGTCTTATAGAGGTCTGCTACAGGGCTAACTAAAACAAAGGTCTTATAGAAGTCTGCTACAGGGCTAACTAAAACAAAGGTCTTATAGAAGTCTGCTACAGGGCTAACTAAAACAAAGGTCTTATAGAAGTCTGCTACAGGGCTAACTAAAACAAAGGTCTTATAGAGGTCTGCTACAGGGCTAACTAAAACAAAGGTCTTATAGAAGTCTGCTACAGGGCTAACTAAAACAAAGGTCTTATAGAAGTCTGCTACAGGGCTAACTAAAACAAAGGTCTTATTGAAGTCTGCTACAGGGCTAACTAAAACAAAGGTCTTATAGAAGTCTGCTACAGGGCTAACTAAAACAAAGGTCTTATAGAAGTCTGCTACAGGGCTAACTAAAACAAAGGTCTTATAGAAGTCTGCTACAGGGCTAACTAAAACAAAGGTCTTATAGAAGTCTGCTACAGGGCTAACTAAAACAAAGGTCTTATAGAGGTCTGCTACAGGGCTAACTAAAACAAAGGTCTTATAGAAGTCTGCTACAGGGCTAACTAAAACAAAGGTCTTATAGAAGTCTGCTACAGGGCTAACTAAAACAAAGGTCTTATAGAGGTCTGCTACAGGGCTAACTAAAACAAAGGTCTTATAGAAGTCTGCTACGGGGCTAACTGAAAACAAAGGTCTTATAGAAGTCTGCTACAGGGCTAACTAAAACAAAGGTCTTATAGAAGTCTGCTACAGGGCTAACTAAAACAAAGGTTTTATAGAAGTCTGCTACAGGGCTAACTAAAACAAAGGTCTTATAGAAGTCTGCTACAGGGCTAACTAAAACAAAGGTCTTATAGAAGTCTGCTACAGGGCTAACTAAAACAAAGGTCTTATAGAGGTCTGCTACAGGGCTAACTAAAACAAAGGTCTTATAGAAGTCTGCTACAGGGCTAACTAAAACAAAGGTCTTATAGAAGTCTGCTACAGGGCTAACTAAAACAAAGGTCTTATAGAAGTCTGCTACAGGGCTAACTAAAACAAAGGTCTTATAGAAGTCTGCTACAGGGCTAACTAAAACAAAGGTCTTATAGAAGTCTGCTACAGGGCTAACTAAAACAAAGGTTTTATAGAAGTCTGACACAGGGCTAACTAAAACAAAGGTCTTATAGAAGTATGCTACAGGGCTAACTAAAACAAAGGTCTTATAGAAGTCTGCTACAGGGCTAACTAAAACAAAGGTCTTATAGAGGTCTGCTACAGGGCTAACTAAAACAAAGGTCTTATAGAAGTCTGCTACAGGGCTAACTAAAACAAAGGTCTTATAGAAGTCTGCTACAGGGCTAACTAAAACAAAGGTCTTATAGAAGTCTGCTACAGGGCTAACTAAAACAAAGGTCTTATAGAGGTCTGCTACAGGGCTAACTAAAACAAAGGTCTTATAGAAGTCTGCTACAGGGCTAACTAAAACAAAGGTCTTATAGAAGTCTGCTACAGGGCTAACTAAAACAAAGGTCTTATAGAAGTCTGCTACAGGGCTAACTAAAACAAAGGTCTTATAGAAGTCTGCTACAGGGCTAACTAAAACAAAGGTCTTATAGAAGTCTGCTACAGGGCTAACTAAAACAAAGGTCTTATAGAAGTCTGCTACAGGGCTAACTAAAACAAAGGTCTTATAGAAGTCTGCTACAGGGCTAACTAAAACAAAGGTCTTATAGAGGTCTGCTACAGGGCTAACTAAAACAAAGGTCTTATAGAAGTCTGCTACAGGGCTAACTAAAACAAAGGTCTTATAGAAGTCTGCTACAGGGCTAACTAAAACAAAGGTCTTATAGAGGTCTGCTACAGGGCTAACTAAAACAAAGGTCTTATAGAAGTCTGCTACGGGGCTAACTGAAAACAAAGGTCTTATAGAAGTCTGCTACAGGGCTAACTAAAACAAAGGTCTTATAGAAGTCTGCTACAGGGCTAACTAAAACAAAGGTTTTATAGAAGTCTGCTACAGGGCTAACTAAAACAAAGGTCTTATAGAAGTCTGCTACAGGGCTAACTAAAACAAAGGTCTTATAGAAGTCTGCTACAGGGCTAACTAAAACAAAGGTCTTATAGAGGTCTGCTACAGGGCTAACTAAAACAAAGGTCTTATAGAAGTCTGCTACAGGGCTAACTAAAACAAAGGTCTTATAGAAGTCTGATACAGGGCTAACTAAAACAAAGGTCTTATAGAAGTCTGCTACAGGGCTAACTAAAACAAAGGTCTTATAGAAGTCTGCTACAGGGCTAACTAAAACAAAGGTATTATAGAAGTCTGCTACAGGGCTAACTAAAACAAAGGTCTTATAGAAGTCTCCTACAGGGCTAACTAAAACAACGGTCTTATAGAAGTCTGCTACAGGGCTAACTAAAACAAAGGTCTTATAGAAGTCTGCTACAGGGCTAACTAAAACAAAGGTCTTATAGAGGTCTGTTACAGGGCTAACTAAAACAAAGGTCTTATAGAAGTCTGCTACAGGGCTAACTAAAACAAAGGTCTTATAGAAGTCTGCTACAGGGCTAACTAAAACAAAGGTCTTATAGAAGTCTGCTACAGGGCTAACTAAACAAAGGTCTTATAGAAGTCTGCTACAGGGCTAACTAAAACAAAGGTCTTATAGAAGTCTGCTACAGGGCTAACTAAAACAAAGGTCTTATAGAAGTCTGCTACAGGGCTAACTAAAACAAAGGTCTTATAGAGGTCTGCTACAGGGCTAACTAAAACAAAGGTCTTATAGAAGTCTGCTACAGGGCTAACTAAAACAAAGGTCTTATAGAAGTCTGCTACAGGGCTAACTAAAACAAAGGTCTTATAGAAGTCTGCTACAGGGCTAACTAAAACAAAGGTCTTATAGAAGTCTGCTACAGGGCTAACTAAAACAAAGGTATTATAGAAGTCTGCTACAGGGCTAACTAAAACAAAGGTCTTATAGAAGTCTCCTACAGGGCTAACTAAAACAACGGTCTTATAGAAGTCTGCTACAGGGCTAACTAAAACAAAGGTCTTATAGAAGTCTGCTACAGGGCTAACTAAAACAAAGGTCTTATAGAGGTCTGTTACAGGGCTAACTAAAACAAAGGTCTTATAGAAGTCTGCTACAGGGCTAACTAAAACAAAGGTCTTATAGAAGTCTGCTACAGGGCTAACTAAAACAAAGGTCTTATAGAAGTCTGCTACAGGGCTAACTAAAACAAAGGTCTTATAGAAGTCTGCTACAGGGCTAACTAAAACAAAGGTCTTATAGAAGTCTGCTACAGGGCTAACTAAAACAAAGGTCTTATAGAAGTCTGCTACAGGGCTAACTAAAACAAAGGTCTTATAGAAGTCTGCTACAGGGCTAACTAAAACAAAGGTCTTATAGAGGTCTGCTACAGGGCTAACTAAAACAAAGGTCTTATAGAAGTCTGCTACAGGGCTAACTAAAACAAAGGTCTTATAGAAGTCTGCTACAGGGCTAACTAAAACAAAGGTCTTATAGAAGTCTGCTACAGGGCTAACTAAAACAAAGGTCTTATAGAAGTCTGCTACAGGGCTAACTAAAACAAAGGTCTTATAGAAGTCTGCTACAGGGCTAACTAAAACAAAGGTCTTATAGAAGTCTGCTACAGGGCTAACTAAAACAAAGGTCTTAAGAAGTCTGCTACAGGGCTAACTAAAACAAAGGTTTTATAGAAGTCTGCTACATGGCTAACTAAAACAAAGGTCTTATAGAAGTCTGCTACAGGGCTAACTAAAACAAAGGTCTTATAGAAGTCTGCTACAGGGCTAACTAAAACAAAGGTCTTATAGAGGTCTGCTACAGGGCTAACTAAAACAAAGGTCTTATAGAAGTCTGCTACAGGGCTAACTAAAACAAAGGTCTTATAGAAGTCTCCTACAGGGCTAACTAAAACAACGGTCTTATAGAAGTCTGCTACAGGGCTAACTAAAACAAAGGTCTTATAGAAGTCTGCTACAGGGCTAACTAAAACAAAGGTCTTATAGAAGTCTGC
>NW_028164934.1:0-5000 GCF_964263955.1 Coregonus lavaretus
TGGATTCGGCTGTGGGTGCTTGGACCCCTTCTTGGGGTCTCCCCCAAGCCAGCCATGCCGACCAAGGGCACCCAAAACCCCCATGTGTGAGTGAACAGCCTCCCCTGGGTCCCCATAGTGAAATCCGGCCTAAAGTGACCTGTGGCGCCCCCCTGTGGATGGATCCGGCTGTGGGGTCTTGGACCCCTTCTTGGGGTCCCCCCCAAGCCATCCATGCCGGCCATGGGCACCCAAAACCCCCATGTGTGAGTGAACAGCCTCCCCTGGGTACCCATAGTGAAATCAGGCTTAAAGTGACCTGTGGCGCCCCCCTGTGGATGGATCTTGGTGGGGGTGCTTGGACCCCTTCTTGGGGTCTCCTCCAAGCCAGCCATGCCGACCATGGGCACCCAAAACCCCCATGTGTGAGTGAACAGCCTCCCCAGTGTACCCATAGTGAAATCAGGCTTAAAGTGACCTGTGGCGCCCCCCTGTGGATGGATCTTGGTGGGGGTGCTTGGACCCCTTCTTGGGGTCTCCCCCAAGCCAGCCATGCCGACCAAGGGCACCCAAAACCCCCATGTGTGAGTGAACAGCCTCCCCAGTGTCCCCCCAGTGAAATCAGGCCTAAAGTGACCTGTGGCGCCCCTGTGGATGGATTCGGCTGTGGGTGCTTGGACCCCTTCTTGGGGTCTCCCCCAAGCCAGCCATGCCGACCAAGGGCACCCAAAACCCCCATGTGTGAGTGAACAGCCTCCCCTGGGTCCCCATAGTGAAATCCGGCCTAAAGTGACCTGTGGCGCCCCCCTGTGGATGGATCCGGCTGTGGGGTCTTGGACCCCTTCTTGGGGTCCCCCCCAAGCCATCCATGCCGGCCATGGGCACCCAAAACCCCCATGTGTGAGTGAACAGCCTCCCCTGGGTACCCATAGTGAAATCAGGCTTAAAGTGACCTGTGGCGCCCCCCTGTGGATGGATCTTGGTGGGGGTGCTTGGACCCCTTCTTGGGGTCTCCTCCAAGCCAGCCATGCCGACCATGGGCACCCAAAACCCCCATGTGTGAGTGAACAGCCTCCCCAGTGTACCCATAGTGAAATCAGGCTTAAAGTGACCTGTGGCGCCCCCCTGTGGATGGATCTTGGTGGGGGTGCTTGGACCCCTTCTTGGGGTCTCCCCCAAGCCAGCCATGCCGACCAAGGGCACCCAAAACCCCCATGTGTGAGTGAACAGCCTCCCCAGTGTCCCCCCAGTGAAATCAGGCCTAAAGTGACCTGTGGCGCCCCCCTGTGGATGGATTCGGCTGTGGGTGCTTGGACCCCTTCTTGGGGTCTCCCCCAAGCCAGCCATGCCGACCAAGGGCACCCAAAACCCCCATGTGTGAGTGAACAGCCTCCCCTGGGTCCCCATAGTGAAATCCGGCCTAAAGTGACCTGTGGCGCCCCCCTGTGGATGGATCCGGCTGTGGGGTCTTGGACCCCTTCTTGGGGTCCCCCCCAAGCCATCCATGCCGGCCATGGGCACCCAAAACCCCCATGTGTGAGTGAACAGCCTCCCCTGGGTACCCATAGTGAAATCAGGCTTAAAGTGACCTGTGGCGCCCCCCTGTGGATGGATCTTGGTGGGGGTGCTTGGACCCCTTCTTGGGGTCTCCTCCAAGCCAGCCATGCCGACCATGGGCACCCAAAACCCCATGTGTGAGTGAACAGCCTCCCCAGTGTACCCATAGTGAAATCAGGCTTAAAGTGACCTGTGGCGCCCCCCTGTGGATGGATCTTGGTGGGGGTGCTTGGACCCCTTCTTGGGGTCTCCCCCAAGCCAGCCATGCCGACCAAGGGCACCCAAAACCCCCATGTGTGTGAGTGACAGCCTCCCCAGTGTCCCCCAGTGAAATCAGGCCTAAAGTGACCTGTGGCGCCCCCCTGTGGATGGATTCGGCTGTGGGTGCTTGGACCCCTTCTTGGGGTCTCCCCCAAGCCAGCCATGCCGACCAAGGGCACCCAAAACCCCCATGTGTGAGTGAACAGCCTCCCCTGGGTACCCATAGTGAAATCAGGCTTAAAGTGACCTGTGGCGCCCCCCTGTGGATGGATCCGGGTGTGGGGTCTTGGACCCCCCCTTGGGGTCACCCCCAAGCCGGCCAAGGGCACCCAAAACCCCCATGTGTGAGGTAAGAGCCTCCCTGGTTCTCCTAGTGTCCGCCGGCGGTTTACCATATGGGGGTGTCTGACCACCACCCCAATCCGAGAAAAGTGCATCAAAATCGGCCTCCGTGAGCCAGGAGTCGGTCCCTGGTTCTCATAGTGTCAACCGGATGATTTCCATATGGGGGTGTCTGACCACCACCCCAATCCGAGAAAAGTGCAACAAAATCGGCCTCCGTGAGCCAGGAGTCGGTCCTGGTTCTCCTGGTGTCCGCCGGCGGTTATCCATATGGGGGTGTCTGACCACCACCCCAATCCGAGAAAAGTGCATCAAAATCGGCCTCCGTGAGCCAGGAGTCGGTCCCTGGTTCTCATAGTGTCAACCGGATGGTTTCCATATGGGGGTGTCTGACCACCAACCCAATCCGAGAAAAGTGCATCAAAATCGGCCTTCCGGGAGCCAGGAGTCGGTCCTGGTTCTCCTGTTGTCAACCGGATGATTTCCATATGGGGGTGTCTGACCACCAACCCAATCCGAGAAAAGTGCATCAAAATCGGCCTTCCGGGAGCCAGGAGTCGGTCCCTGGTTCTCCTGGTGTCAACCGGATGGTTTCCATATGGGGGTGTCTGACCACCAACCCAATCCGAGAAAAGTGCATCAAAATCGGCCTTCCGGGAGCCAGGAGTCGGTCCCTGGTTCTCCTGGTGTCAACCGGATGGTTTCCATATGGGGGTGTCTGACACCAACCCAATCCGAGAAAAGTGCATCAAAATCGGCCTTCCGGGAGCCAGGAGTCGGTCCCTGGTTCTCCTGGTGTCAACCGGATGGTTCCATATGGGGGTGTCTGACCACCAACCCAATCCGAGAAAAGTGCATCAAAATCGGCCTTCCGGGAGCCAGGAGTCGGTCCCTGGTTCTCATAGTGTCAACCGGATGATTTCCATATGGGGGTGTCTGACCACCAACCCAATCCGAGAAAAGTGCATCAAAATCGGCCTTCCGGGAGCCAGGAGTCGGTCCCTGGTTCTCATAGTGTCAACCGGATGGTTTCCATATGGGGGTGTCTGACCACCAACCCAATCCGAGAAAAGTGCATCAAAATCGGCCTTCCGGGAGCCAGGAGTCGGTCCCTGGTTCTCCTAGTGTCAACCGGATGATTTCCATATGGGGGTGTCTGACCACCAACCCAATCCGAGAAAAGTGCATCAAAATCGGCCTTCCGGGAGCCAGGAGTCGGTCCCTGGTTCTCCTGGTGTCAACCGGATGATTTCCATATGGGGGTGTCTGACCACCAACCCAATCCGAGAAAAGTGCATCAAAATCGGCCTTCCGGGAGCCAGGAGTCGGTCCCTGGTTCTCCTGTTGTCAACCGGATGATTTCCATATGGGGGTGTCTGACCACCAACCCAATCCGAGAAAAGTGCATCAACATCGGCCT
Source organism: Coregonus lavaretus (assembly GCF_964263955.1). Classification (NCBI taxonomy): domain Eukaryota; kingdom Metazoa; phylum Chordata; class Actinopteri; order Salmoniformes; family Salmonidae; genus Coregonus; species Coregonus lavaretus. The sequence goes on from NW_028164934.1 coordinate 3,560, forward strand.
TCGGGAGCCAGGAGTCGGTCCTGGTTTCTCCTGGTGTCAACGCGCTAGTTTTCCATATGGGGGTGTCTGACCACCAACCCAATCCGAGAAAAGTGCATCAAAATCGGCCTTCCGGGAGCCAGGAGTCGGTCCCTGGTTCTCCTAGGTGTCAACCGGATGGTTTCCATATGGGGGTGTCTGACCACCAACCCAATCCGAGAAAAGTGCATCAAAATCGGCCTTCCGGGAGCCAGGAGTCGGTCCCTGGTTCTCATAGTGTCAACCGGATGGTTTCCATATGGGGGTGTCTGACCACCAACCCAATCCGAGAAAAGTGCATCAAAATCGGCCTTCCGGGAGCCAGGAGTCGGTCCCTGGTTCTCATAGTGTCAACCGGATGATTTCCATATGGGGGTGTCTGACCACCAACCCAATCCGAGAAAAGTGCATCAAAATCGGCCTTCCGGGAGCCAGGAGTCGGTCCCTGGTTCTCATAGTGTCAACCGGATGATTTCCATATGGGGGTGTCTGACCACCAACCCAATCCGAGAAAAGTGCATCAAAATCGGCCTTCCGGGAGCCAGGAGTCGGTCCCTGGTTCTCATAGTGTCAACCGGATGATTTCCATATGGGGGTGTCTGACCACCAACCCAATCCGAGAAAAGTGCATCAAAATCGGCCTTCCGGGAGCCAGGAGTCGGTCCCTGGTTCTCCTGGTGTCAACCGGATGGTTTCCATATGGGGGTGTCTGACCACCAACCCAATCCGAGAAAAGTGCATCAAAATCGGCCTTCCGGGAGCCAGGAGTCGGTCCCTGGTTCTCATAGTGTCAACCGGATGGTTTCCATATGGGGGTGTCTGACCACCAACCCAATCCGAGAAAAGTGCATCAAAATCGGCCTTCCGGGAGCCAGGAGTCGGTCCCTGGTTCTCATAGTGTCAACCGGATGATTTCCATATGGGGGTGTCTGACCACCAACCCAATCCGAGAAAAGTGCATCAAAATCGGCCTTCCGGGAGCCAGGAGTCGGTCCCTGGTTCTCATAGTGTCAACCGGATGATTTCCATATGGGGGTGTCTGACCACCAACCCAATCCGAGAAAAGTGCATCAAAAATCGGCCTTCCGGGAGCCAGGAGTCGGTCCCTGGTTCTCATAGTGTCAACCGGATGATTTCCATATGGGGGTGTCTGACCACCAACCCAATCCGAGAAAAGTGCATCAAAATCGGCCTTCCGGGAGCCAGGAGTCGGTCCCTGGTTCTCATAGTGTCAACCGGATGATTTCCATATGGGGGTGTCTGACCACCAACCCAATCCGAGAAAAGTGCATCAAAATCGGCCTTCCGGGAGCCAGGAGTCGGTCCCTGGTTCTCATAGTGTCAACCGGATGATTTCCATATGGGGGTGTCTGACCACCAACCCAATCCGAGAAAAGTGCATCAAAATCGGCCTTCCGGGAGC
>NW_028164934.1:15000-25000 GCF_964263955.1 Coregonus lavaretus
TGGAGGTCGGGGACGCCCATGCAGTGAGCTGCAGTCTCAGTCCGAGTGAGAGATGGTTTGAGCGGACACAGAGTGTGGGCCTGGAGGCATGGAGGTCGGGGAGGCCCATGCAGTGAGCTGCAGTCTCAGTCCGAGTGAGAGATGGTTTGAGCGGACACGGAGTGTGGGCCTGGAGGCATGGAGGTCGGGGAGGCCCATGCAGTGAGCTGCAGTCTCAGTCCGAGTGAGAGATGGTTTGAGCGGACACAGAGTGTGGGCCTGGAGGCATGGAGGTCGGGGACGCCCATGCAGTGAGCTGCAGTCTCAGTCCGAGTGAGAGATGGTTTGAGCGGACACAGAGTGTGGGCCTGGAGGCATGGAGGTCGGGGAGGCCCATGCAGTGAGCTGCAGTCTCAGTCCGAGTGAGAGATGGTTTGAGCGGACACAGAGTGTGGGCCTGGAGGCATGGAGGTCGGGGACGCCCATGCAGTGAGCTGCAGTCTCAGTCCGAGTGAGAGATGGTTTGAGCGGACACGGAGTGTGGGCCTGGAGGCATGGAGGTCGGGGAGGCCCATGCAGTGAGCTGCAGTCTCAGTCCGAGTGAGAGATGGTTTGAGCGGACACAGAGTGTGGGCCTGGAGGCATGGAGGTCGGGGAGGCCCATGCAGTGAGCTGCAGTCTCAGTCCGAGTGAGAGATGGTTTGAGCGGACACAGAGTGTGGGCCTGGAGGCATGGAGGTCGGGGACGCCCATGCAGTGAGCTGCAGTCTCAGTCCGAGTGAGAGATGGTTTGAGCGGACACGGAGTGTGGGCCTGGAGGCATGGAGGTCGGGGACGCCCATGCAGTGAGCTGCAGTCTCAGTCCGAGTGAGAGATGGTTTGAGCGGACACGGAGTGTGGGCCTGGAGGCATGGAGGTCGGGGAGGCCCATGCAGTGAGCTGCAGTCTCAGTCCGAGTGAGAGATGGTTTGAGCGGACACAGAGTGTGGGCCTGGAGGCATGGAGGTCGGGGACGCCCATGCAGTGAGCTGCAGTCTCAGTCCGAGTGAGAGATGGTTTGAGCGGACACAGAGTGTGGGCCTGGAGGCATGGAGGTCGGGGAGGCCCATGCAGTGAGCTGCAGTCTCAGTCCGAGTGAGAGATGGTTTGAGCGGACACGGAGTGTGGGCCTGGAGGCATGGAGGTCGGGGAGGCCCATGCAGTGAGCTGCAGTCTCAGTCCGAGTGAGAGATGGTTTGAGCGGACACAGAGTGTGGGCCTGGAGGCATGGAGGTCGGGGAGGCCCATGCAGTGAGCTGCAGTCTCAGTCCGAGTGAGAGATGGTTTGAGCGGACACAGAGTGTGGGCCTGGAGGCATGGAGGTCGGGGAGGCCCATGCAGTGAGCTGCAGTCTCAGTCCGAGTGAGAGATGGTTTGAGCGGACACAGAGTGTGGGCCTGGAGGCATGGAGGTCGGGGACGCCCATGCAGTGAGCTGCAGTCTCAGTCCGAGTGAGAGATGGTTTGAGCGGACACGGAGTGTGGGCCTGGAGGCATGGAGGTCGGGGACGCCCATGCAGTGAGCTGCAGTCTCAGTCCGAGTGAGAGATGGTTTGAGCGGACACGGAGTGTGGGCCTGGAGGCATGGAGGTCGGGGAGGCCCATGCAGTGAGCTGCAGTCTCAGTCCGAGTGAGAGATGGTTTGAGCGGACACAGAGTGTGGGCCTGGAGGCATGGAGGTCGGGGACGCCCATGCAGTGAGCTGCAGTCTCAGTCCGAGTGAGAGATGGTTTGAGCGGACACGGAGTGTGGGCCTGGAGGCATGGAGGTCGGGGACGCCCATGCAGTGAGCTGCAGTCTCAGTCCGAGTGAGAGATGGTTTGAGCGGACACGGAGTGTGGGCCTGGAGGCATGGAGGTCGGGGACGCCCATGCAGTGAGCTGCAGTCTCAGTCCGAGTGAGAGATGGTTTGAGCGGGCAGGGAGTGTGGGCTTGGTGGTCGTGGTTCTGGAGCCCAGGCCATCCAGGGAGTGAGCTGCAGTCTGAGGCCGAGTGAGAGAGGGTTTGAGTGGGCAGGGAGTGTGGGCTTGGTGGTCGTGGTTCTGGAGCCCAGGCCATCCAGGGAGTGAGCTGCAGTCTGAGGCCGAGTGAGAGAGGGTTTGAGTGGGCAGGGAGTGTGGGCTTGGTGGTCGTGGTTCTGGAGCCCAGGCCATCCAGGGAGTGAGCTGCAGTCTCAGGCCGAGTGAGAGAGGGTTTGAGTGGGCAGGGAGTGTGGGCTTGGTGGTCGTGGTTCTGGAGCCCAGGCCATCCAGGGAGTGAGCTGCAGTCTCAGGCCGAGTGAGAGAGGGTTTCACTGGGCATGGAGTGTAGAGATGGAGGCAATGAGCTCCAGAGGTCACAAAGGTCAATGTGGGCCTGCATGGCTGTCAGCAGGGCCACAGAGAGAAGGCCCAAGTGAATAGGTGTGTCTGTGTGAGTGAGTGAACCTGTCTCATAGGGGGGCAGAGCAGGCATCCCCTTTGGGGGCTGTCTGCTCTGTCCCCCTTTTTTTTTGGCCTCCTATACCTCTGGAGGTCAAGGGAGTAAGCTGTACTCTCAAGCCCATGTGAGAGAGGCTTTTAATGGGAAGAGAGAGTTTAAAAAGAGGCATGGAGCTCCAGAGGTCACAAAGGTCAATGTGGGCCTGCATGGATGTCAGCAGGGCATGAGGGAGAAGGCCCAAGTGAATAGGTGTGTCTGTGTGAGTGAGTGAACCTGTCTCATAGGGGGGCAGAGCAGGCATCCCCTTTGGGGGCTGTCTGCTCTGTCCCCCTTTTTTTTTGGCCTCCTATACCTCTGGAGGTCAAGGGAGTAAGCTGTACTCTCAAGCCCATGGGAGAGAGGGTTTTAATAGGGAGAGAGTGATTAAAAAGAGGCATGGTGCTCCAGGGGAGTGAGCTGTACTCTCATGCCCATGGGAGATGCCCTTTACTAGGCAGGGAGTTTAGAACAAGGTGCATGGAGCTCCAGAGGTCACAAAGGTCAATGTGGGCCTGCATGGATGTCAGCAGGGCATGAGGGAGAAGGCCCAAGTGAATAGGTTTGTCTGTGTGTGTCTGTGTGAGTGAGTGAGTGAGTGTGTGTGTGAACCTTTCCCACAGGAGGGCAGCACTGTGCAGGCAGCTCCAATGGAGGCTGGCTGCTCTGTGCCCATGTATTATTTGTTCTCTCTCTCTCTCTCTCCCCTTTCTTCTGGCCTGCTGGGTCACTTTTGTGTGTGGAGGGCTGGACTCTGTCTCACCCATCCCAGCCATGGGCACCCAGAATGCCCATGTGTGAGTCAGGAGCCCTCCCCTGGTTCTCCTAGTGAAAATGACCTGTGGCGCCCCCCTGTGGATGGATCTTGGTGGGGGTGCTTGGACCCCTTCTTGGGGTCCCCCCCAAGCCAGCCATGCCGACCAAGGGCACCCAAAACCCCCATGTGTGAGTGAAAAGCCTCCCCTGGGTCCCCATAGTGAAATCCGGCCTAAAGTGACCTGTGGCGCCCCCCTGTGGATGGATCCGGCTGTGGGGTCTTGGACCCCTTCTTGGGGTCCCCCCCAAGCCAGCCATGCCGACCAAGGGCACCCAAAACCCCCATGTGTGAGTGAAAAGCCTCCCCTGGGTCCCCATAGTGAAATCCGGCCTAAAGTGACCTGTGGCGCCCCCCTGTGGATGGATCCGGCTGTGGGGTCTTGGACCCCTTCTTGGGGTCCCCCCCAAGCCATCCATGCCGGCCATGGGCACCCAAAACCCCCATGTGTGAGTGAACAGCCTCCCCTGGGTACCCATAGTGAAATCAGGCTTAAAGTGACCTGTGGCGCCCCCCTGTGGATGGATCTTGGTGGGGGTGCTTGGACCCCTTCTTGGGGTCTCCTCCAAGCCAGCCATGCCGACCATGGGCACCCAAAACCCCCATGTGTGAGTGAACAGCCTCCCCAGTGTACCCATAGTGAAATCAGGCTTAAAGTGACCTGTGGCGCCCCCCTGTGGATGGATCTTGGTGGGGGTGCTTGGACCCCTTCTTGGGGTCTCCCCCAAGCCAGCCATGCCGACCAAGGGCACCCAAAACCCCCATGTGTGAGTGAACAGCCTCCCCAGTGTCCCCCCAGTGAAATCAGGCCTAAAGTGACCTGTGGCGCCCCCCTGTGGATGGATTCGGCTGTGGGTGCTTGGACCCCTTCTTGGGGTCTCCCCCAAGCCAGCCATGCCGACCAAGGGCACCCAAAACCCCCATGTGTGAGTGAACAGCCTCCCCTGGGTCCCCATAGTGAAATCCGGCCTAAAGTGACCTGTGGCGCCCCCCTGTGGATGGATCCGGCTGTGGGGTCTTGGACCCCTTCTTGGGGTCCCCCCCAAGCCATCCATGCCGGCCATGGGCACCCAAAACCCCCATGTGTGAGTGAACAGCCTCCCCTGGGTACCCATAGTGAAATCAGGCTTAAAGTGACCTGTGGCGCCCCCCTGTGGATGGATCTTGGTGGGGGTGCTTGGACCCCTTCTTGGGGTCTCCTCCAAGCCAGCCATGCCGACCATGGGCACCCAAAACCCCCATGTGTGAGTGAACAGCCTCCCCAGTGTACCCATAGTGAAATCAGGCTTAAAGTGACCTGTGGCGCCCCCCTGTGGATGGATCTTGGTGGGGGTGCTTGGACCCCTTCTTGGGGTCTCCCCCAAGCCAGCCATGCCGACCAAGGGCACCCAAAACCCCCATGTGTGAGTGAACAGCCTCCCCAGTGTCCCCCCAGTGAAATCAGGCCTAAAGTGACCTGTGGCGCCCCCCTGTGGATGGATTCGGCTGTGGGTGCTTGGACCCCTTCTTGGGGTCTCCCCCAAGCAGCCATGCCGACCAAGGGCACCCAAAACCCCCATGTGTGAGTGAACAGCCTCCCCTGGGTCCCCATAGTGAAATCCGGCCTAAAGTGACCTGTGGCGCCCCCCTGTGGATGGATCCGGCTGTGGGGTCTTGGACCCCTTCTTGGGGTCCCCCCCAAGCCATCCATGCCGGCCATGGGCACCCAAAACCCCCATGTGTGAGTGAACAGCCTCCCCTGGGTACCCATAGTGAAATCAGGCTTAAAAGTGACCTGTGGCGCCCCCCTGTGGATGGATCTTGGTGGGGGTGCTTGGACCCCTTCTTGGGGTCTCCTCCAAGCCAGCCATGCCGACCATGGGCACCCAAAACCCCCATGTGTGAGTGAACAGCCTCCCCAGTGTACCCATAGTGAAATCAGGCTTAAAGTGACCTGTGGCGCCCCCCTGTGGATGGATCTTGGTGGGGGTGCTTGGACCCCTTCTTGGGGTCTCCCCCAAGCCAGCCATGCCGACCAAGGGCACCCAAAACCCCCATGTGTGAGTGAACAGCCTCCCCAGTGTCCCCCCAGTGAAATCAGGCCTAAAGTGACCTGTGGCGCCCCCCTGTGGATGGATTCGGCTGTGGGTGCTTGGACCCCTTCTTGGGGTCTCCCCCAAGCCAGCCATGCCGACCAAGGGCACCCAAAACCCCCATGTGTGAGTGAACAGCCTCCCCTGGGTACCCATAGTGAAATCAGGCTTAAAGTGACCTGTGGCGCCCCCCTGTGGATGGATCCGGGTGTGGGGTCTTGGACCCCCCCTTGGGGTCACCCCCAAGCCGGCCAAGGGCACCCAAAACCCCCATGTGTGAGGTAAGAGCCTCCCCTGGTTCTCCTAGTGTCCGCCGGCGGTTTACCATATGGGGGTGTCTGACCACCACCCCAATCCGAGAAAAGTGCATCAAAATCGGCCTCCGTGAGCCAGGAGTCGGTCCCTGGTTCTCATAGTGTCAACCGGATGATTTCCATATGGGGGTGTCTGACCACCACCCCAATCCGAGAAAAGTGCAACAAAATCGGCCTCCGTGAGCCAGGAGTCGGTCCCTGGTTCTCCTGGTGTCCGCCGGCGGTTATCCATATGGGGGTGTCTGACCACCACCCCAATCCGAGAAAAGTGCATCAAAATCGGCCTCCGTGAGCCAGGAGTCGGTCCCTGGTTCTCATAGTGTCAACCGGATGGTTTCCATATGGGGGTGTCTGACCACCAACCCAATCCGAGAAAAGTGCATCAAAATCGGCCTTCCGGGAGCCAGGAGTCGGTCCCTGGTTCTCCTGTTGTCAACCGGATGGTTTCCATATGGGGGTGTCTGACCACCAACCCAATCCGAGAAAAGTGCATCAAAATCGGCCTTCCGGGAGCCAGGAGTCGGTCCCTGGTTCTCCTGTTGTCAACCGGATGATTTCCATATGGGGGTGTCTGACCACCAACCCAATCCGAGAAAAGTGCATCAAAATCGGCCTTCCGGGAGCCAGGAGTCGGTCCCTGGTTCTCCTGGTGTCAACCGGATGGTTTCCATATGGGGGTGTCTGACCACCAACCCAATCCGAGAAAAGTGCATCAAAATCGGCCTTCCGGGAGCCAGGAGTCGGTCCCTGGTTCTCATAGTGTCAACCGGATGATTTCCATATGGGGGTGTCTGACCACCAACCCAATCCGAGAAAAGTGCATCAAAATCGGCCTTCCGGGAGCCAGGAGTCGGTCCCTGGTTCTCATGGTGTCAACCGGATGGTTTCCATATGGGGGTGTCTGACCACCAACCCAATCCGAGAAAAGTGCATCAAAATCGGCCTTCCGGGAGCCAGGAGTCGGTCCCTGGTTCTCATAGTGTCAACCGGATGATTTCCATATGGGGGTGTCTGACCACCAACCCAATCCGAGAAAAGTGCATCAAAATCGGCCTTCCGGGAGCCAGGAGTCGGTCCCTGGTTCTCATAGTGTCAACCGGATGATTCCATATGGGGGTGTCTGACCACCAACCCAATCCGAGAAAAGTGCATCAAAATCGGCCTTCCGGGAGCCAGGAGTCGGTCCCTGGTTCTCATAGTGTCAACCGGATGATTTCCATATGGGGGTGTCTGACCACCAACCCAATCCGAGAAAAGTGCATCAAAATCGGCCTTCCGGGAGCCAGGAGTCGGTCCCTGGTTCTCCTGGTGTCAACCGGATGGTTTCCATATGGGGGTGTCTGACCACCAACCCAATCCGAGAAAAGTGCATCAAAATCGGCCTTCCGGGAGCCAGGAGTCGGTCCCTGGTTCTCGATAGTGTCAACCGGATGATTTCCATATGGGGGTGTCTGACCACCAACCCAATCCGAGAAAAGTGCATCAAAATCGGCCTTCCGGGAGCCAGGAGTCGGTCCCTGGTTCTCCTGGTGTCAACCGGATGGTTTCCATATGGGGGTGTCTGACCACCAACCCAATCCGAGAAAAGTGCATCAAAATCGGCCTTCCGGGAGCCAGGAGTCGGTCCCTGGTTCTCATAGTGTCAACCGGATGATTTCCATATGGGGGTGTCTGACCACCAACCCAATCCGAGAAAAGTGCATCAAAATCGGCCTTCCGGGAGCCAGGAGTCGGTCCCTGGTTCTCCTGGTGTCAACCGGATGGTTTCCATATGGGGGTGTCTGACCACCAACCCAATCCGAGAAAAGTGCATCAAAATCGGCCTTCCGGGAGCCAGGAGTCGGTCCCTGGTTCTCATAGTGTCAACCGGATGATTTCCATATGGGGGTGTCTGACCACCAACCCAATCCGAGAAAAGTGCATCAAAATCGGCCTTCCGGGAGCCAGGAGTCGGTCCCTGGTTCTCCTGGTGTCAACCGGATGGTTTCCATATGGGGGTGTCTGACCACCAACCCAATCCGAGAAAAGTGCATCAAAATCGGCCTTCCGGGAGCCAGGAGTCGGTCCCTGGTTCTCATAGTGTCAACCGGATGGTTTCCATATGGGGGTGTCTGACCACCAACCCAATCCGAGAAAAGTGCATCAAAATCGGCCTTCCGGGAGCCAGGAGTCGGTCCCTGGTTCTCATAGTGTCAACCGGATGATTTCCATATGGGGGTGTCTGACCACCAACCCAATCCGAGAAAAGTGCATCAAAATCGGCCTTCCGGGAGCCAGGAGTCGGTCCCTGGTTCTCATAGTGTCAACCGGATGATTTCCATATGGGGGTGTCTGACCACCAACCCAATCCGAGAAAAGTGCATCAAAATCGGCCTTCCGGGAGCCAGGAGTCGGTCCCTGGTTCTCATAGTGTCAACCGGATGGTTTCCATATGGGGGTGTCTGACCACCAACCCAATCCGAGAAAAGTGCATCAAAATCGGCCTTCCGGGAGCCAGGAGTCGGTCCCTGGTTCTCATAGTGTCAACCGGATGATTTCCATATGGGGGTGTCTGACCACCAACCCAATCCGAGAAAAGTGCATCAAAATCGGCCTTCCGGGAGCCAGGAGTCGGTCCCTGGTTCTCCTGGTGTCAACCGGATGGTTTCCATATGGGGGTGTCTGACCACCAACCCAATCCGAGAAAAGTGCATCAAAATCGGCCTTCCGGGAGCCAGGAGTCGGTCCCTGGTTCTCATAGTGTCAACCGGATGATTTCCATATGGGGGTGTCTGACCACCAACCCAATCCGAGAAAAGTGCATCAAAATCGGCCTTCCGGGAGCCAGGAGTCGGTCCCTGGTTCTCCTGGTGTCCGCCGGCGGTTATCCATATGGGGGTGTCTGACCACCAACCCAATCCGAGAAAAGTGCATCAAAATCGGCCTTCCGTGAGGCAGGAGTCGGTCCCTGGTTCTCCTGTTGTCAACCGGATGATTTCCATATGGGGGTGTCTGACCACCACCCCAATCCGAAAAAAGTGCATCAAATCGGCCTTCCGTGAGCCAGGAGTCGGTCCCTGGTTCTCCTGGTGTCCGCCGGCGGACAACCATGTTGGGGTGTCTGACCCACAACCCAATCCGACCAAGTGCACCCAAATCGGCCTTCCGTGAGCCAGGAGTCGGTCTCTGGTTCTCCCATCGACCGCCGGCGGTCTTCCATGTGGGGGTGTCTGACCCACAACCCAATCCGACCAAGAGCACCCATGTCGGCCTTGTGTGAGTCAGGAGCCGTTCCCCCTGGTTCTCATTTGGGTTACCATGCACGAAGGGACATAGTGCAATTTCGGCCGATTTTTCCGATTTTTTCAAATAATGTTTAAAAATACTTCCCGATGAGCTAGAGGTCCCAAATTTGGTCTATTATCCTCTTTTATGATGAACTTCCATTACCTAAAAGGGTTTTTCTTAACTCGTATAGGAACATCAACCGTTCTGACCCCTATTTTTTTTTTTCACTTTTCTAACATAATTAAAATATAGTAAAAAATTTCCAAAAACGAATTAATTTATATATAAATGTGCGTCTATTCGTGCCCTTTTGCGCCAAAAAAACCCCATCCTGATTGGACTTTTAGTTTTTGAATTATTAACGTTTTAAGTCGTTTTTTCAAAACCGAAATCGCTGTTTTTTCCCCCAAACGGCGGAGCACAGACAGGCCCAGCGGGTGGCAGGGCTTATGTCGATAATTTGGCCTCTCCCGTAGTAGCCCCACTCGGTTCCAGGTCGGCCAGACAGGTACCGGCGCGATTTTGAAAACCTCGTTTTCAGAGAATAGACTTCCATGGCGGATTGATCCGGGGGTGATGGCAAACCTCTCGGCCTGTGCGGATATTGGGAATCGGCATGTTTGAGGGTTCTGGGTCCCTCAGAACCATGGTTCCAACGCTCCGAAGTGGACCATACCTCCAGGGACCTACTGGCCGTTCCCATGCCCAGGGAAGGCCCGGTTTCGGCTACCTCATGTCCCCATGGCCCCTCTCTGTCGTGAAGCACCCGTACACGTCCGATTGATCCGGGGGTGATGGCAAACCTCTCGGCCCGTGCGGTTGTTGGTAAATGGGCTTTTTTGAGGGTTCTGGGTCCCGCAGAACCATGGTTCCAACGCTCCGAAGTGGACCATCCCTCCGGCGACCGACTGGAGGTTCTCATGCCCAGGGCAGGGCCTGGTTTCGGATACCCTCATGTCCCCATGTCCCCTGTCTATTCTCGAACCTGTTTCATATACACTGACCGATTGGCATTCGTTATCCACCTGGGAGGGCCCCTGTCGGCCGGCCTCTGGCCGG
>NW_028164933.1:0-76376 GCF_964263955.1 Coregonus lavaretus
TAGAGCACGGCTTTTGATGTTCCTTGGTTGGGGTCTGAGCAGATGATTTGTTGCGATTGCAAACATAATAAGATGGTGGTCCGATAGTCCAGGATTATGAGGAAAAACATTTAGATCCACAATATTTATTCCACGGGACAAAACTCCGTCCAGGGTATGATTGTGGCAATGCGTAGGTCTGGAAACATTGGACAAAATCCACCGAGTCGATGATGGCTCTGAAAGCCTTTTGGAGTGGGTTGTGGACTTTTCCATGTGAATATTGAAGTCACCAAAATATTTGAATATTATCTGCCATGACTTCGAGGTCCGATAGGAATTCAGGGAACTCAGTGAGGAACTCTGTATACGGCACAGGAGGCCTGTAAACAGTAGCTATAAAAAGTGATTGAGTAGATTTCATGACTAGAAGCTCAAAAGACAAAAACACAGTATTGTTCTTCTTCGTAAATTGACATTTGCTGTCGTAAATGTTAGCAAAACCTCCGCCTTTGCGGGATGCGCTGGGGATAAGGTCACTAGTATAACCAGGAGGAGAGGCCTCATTTAACACAGTAAATTCATCAGGTTTGAGCCATGTTTCAGTCAGGCCAATCACATCAAGGTTATGATCAGTGATTGGTTCATTGACTATAACTGCCTTGGAAGTGAGGGATCTAACATTAAGTAGTCCTATTTTGAGATGTGATATTATCACAATCGCTTTCAATAATGACAGGAATGGAGGAGGTCTTGATTCCAGTGAGATTGCTAAGGCGAACACCGACATGTTTAGTTTTGCCCAACCTAGATCGAGGCACAGACACGGTCTCAATGGAGAAATCTGAGCTGACTACACTGACTGTGCTAGTGGCAGACTCCACTAAGCTGTCAGGCTGGCTAACAGCCTGCTGCCTGGCCTGCACCCTATCTCATTGGGCTGGCTAACAGCCTGCTGCCTGGCCTGCACCCTATCTCATTGTGGAGATAGAGGAGTTAGAGCCCTGTCTATGTTGGTAGGTAAGATGAGAGCACCACTCCAGCTTGGATGGAGTCCGTCACTCCTCAGCAGGCCAGGCTTGATCCTGTTTGTGGGGGAGTCCCAGAAAGCGGGCCAGTTACCTAAAAATTATTTGGGAGGGGCAGAAAACAGTTTTCAACAAGTGATTGAGTTGTGCTAGTCTGCTGTAGCGCTCATCAATCCCCCTAACTGGGAGGGGGCCAGAGACAATTACTCGATGCCAAAACATCTTTCTAGCTAAGTTACACGCTGAAGTAATGTTGCGCTTGGTGACCTCTGACTGTTTCATCCTAACATCGTTGGTGCCGACGTGATATAACAATATCCCAATACCATCTACACTCACTAACTTTGGGCAACTTTGATGGCGGTGGGGACACAGTTGTGCGCCGCCCCTATGGGACTCTCAGTCACAGCCGGGGATCGAACCCCAGGCCGTAGTGACGCCACAAAACTGCAACGCAGTGTCTTAGACCGCTGCGCCACTCGGGAGGCCTGTTTATCAACACTTCTGTCCTGTATACTGTCATTACTGTAAACCAGGAACTATATCAACAGAAAGCAAGCAGTGTGTTTTATTAAAGAGAGAAAAACACATTTTTCAGTATTCTATTTGATATCATAGGCCTGCCAAATATTGTATTGGTGTTAAACTTTCATCAGAGTTCGCACAAGGTGCTTGAGGTGCTTAAAGTACTTGAATTTGACACTCTGAAATTCAAGTACTGGAATACCTTGAAAATCAGACATTTTCTGAAGTCGGTGCTTGAAAAGTACTTGAATTTAAATGAGGAGAACAGATAATGATCAAATATGTCTCTGAAAAATATTATAAAAATGTATTGGTCTTGCGAATTAATTTCGAGGCAGACTACCGAGTTTTATTTCCTCACGTTTGGCGCTGTGGTTGTTAAGCGAGCTCGCCGCTCAGCCAGGTACAGAACTGACCGATTAGGCGCCGCCAAGCGTCACACTGATAGCTAAAATCCAGGGAAATTTAGATTCAAGCCTGCCTTTTGTGCGTATAGAACATTTCGGGGATATTTAATTTCAGCTCATGAAACATGGGACCAACACTTTACATGTTTTATATTTTTGTTCAGTACAGTTTACCCACTTTTTTTTTTTTTACCACTACATCACTGGACCCAACCAACCGACACCGTGTACCGTGCAAAAAAAATGTGAGCATGGGGTGAATCGGCCCTGAAGAGCCGCATGAAAGGGGGAAGACACAACGCTGCATCCTGCTGGCGTCAGTTCTACGTTATGTGACATTTTCTCTGCAACAACCCCCAGAGCTTTTTTTGCCAATCGCCTCATTCACAGGTCGCCCGCGATATTCCGCTTTACCAAGCCGCGGTCCTGTCACCAGGGACGGCCTGTTCAATAGGGCGATATGGGCGACGCACTGCCAAACGGGAAAAGGAAGGGATTTTTTTTCTAATCAATTATATCACGGCAACAGTAGTTATCAGTGTTGTAATCTATACGTCTGATCTGCCACAGTGCCACACTGCCACTAAATGTCGAATCAGGCTAAAGTCGTGCTTCAAATGGCTCCACCCCCTTTTGGGGCGATTTCAGTCAGATTGAAAATCGCCCAGAACTTCTGTCATAGACTCCCATGTAAAATCTATTTTTTTCAAATTTCAGAGCCTTCAATACAATCTCAATGGGTGTCTGTGGGCTTGCACTTACGCGCTTTCGTCATACGTTACGTAACCATGAACGTAACTGAGAAAAGAGTGGATTGTTTGAAAGAAGTTCCTTTTTGTCGGCGAACAAATGAAGATAAATTGGCGACGAAACAATTAGGACCTCCCAGACCAAATTTAATAATTCAACAGGTTTCTACTAAAGGCGGAAAGTCCTACACCCGAGGATTTTCCAAAAATTGGTACGAACGAAAAAAGACATTGCCACTCACTCAACTGGATGACGAGGGATACAGGCTAGCTGTCCGCCGCCACAACGATGAGGTTAGTGTTGATAATCACAAGTTTACTGGATGTGGATATGGTGTAATAAAGGCAGTTTATTCAGAGGTAAATATATCTGGAATCGCGTTCACGGACCCGTTCGTCAAACTCTTAGGGAGCTATAAATTAAGCCCCATTACTTACCATATCAGATAAGAGAAATTGCTGCAGCTACATATATTTTACATCCTGGCCCTACATAGTTCACTATTTGCATCACTTACCAAAATATTACATGTGGTCATATATGCTTGGAAAGTGGAGATGCCATAGAACGTCAAAAAAGTAAACATTGCTGGAGACACATTGCCGTTTTGGAGAAGACATCGCGTTTGCTAGCGAAGAGATTTGTTGTGGCAAATGAACTTGGGCTGGGAATTGCCAGGAACCTCACGATAAGATATATGCATCAGCATTGCGAGTCTCATGATTCTATACGTATTGCGATTCGATACTGTGATTTTATTGCGCACCATATGTCTGTTGCAGAGGGATCAGAAAGCCATGAGAACGAGTTTTGATCAGTCATGGAAATAAAAGTGCTGAAAACAAATTGGCTCCCAATGTGAAAAGATTGAGAACAAGCTATGAAGGAACAATAATGGTGTTTTGGTGCAGGTACAGCCAACTAGCGCTAAAATATTGCGATATTGTCAATACAGTATATCGTAAAGTATCACTATGTAACTCGATTTCTTTCACCCCAATCCCTCAAATTAACGGTAAATAACTGAATTGTTTGCCCCACATTTAGCTAAGATGATTAGCTAGCCAGCTAAAATGTTTTAGTTAGTTAGCAGTCGCATCTACAATAGTTTACTGTCAATAACATGTCTCCAAAAATGACGTGGTGTCTCCAATTGTGTTGACATTTTACAATTGCAATGCGCATCCATGAGTATCCACTTTCTGTAGCTCAGCTGGTAGAGCATGGTGCTTGTAACGCCAAGGTAGTGGGTTCGATCCCCGGGACCACCCATACACAAAAATGTATGCACGCATGACTGTAAGTCGCTTTGGATAAAAGCGTCTGCTAAATGGCATATTATTATTATTATTATTATTATTATTATCTGATGAGAGCCCCGAAACATTGTGTGCAGACATTTTATGCAATAAATGAAGTAGGTTCAATCTAGTAGTTCTGATCTTCTGATTGGTCCTGATGAGTTGGGCGAGGTCCCCTGCAGGCTACTGTCACTGTTGCATTGGCTCTGAGTCGGGTTCTCTGTCTTCAAATGTTCAGCCTAAGAGAGGGGATTTTTGTGTGTGTGTGTGTGTGTGTGTGTTTAACAGTGATGATGTGTGTGTGTGTTTAACAGTGATGATGTGTGTGTGTGTGTGTGTTTGTGTGTGTGTGTGTCCTCAGAGCAAGAACTCGTGAGTTGGAAGAACTGAGAGGCCTATGGCGTGGGTGTTGTCCTTGGCCACCTGCTGACAAGGCTGACAAGATAGGACCCTTTTGTCCATTGTTATTGGATAGGAACAGAACTTATAACCAGCTCCTGACCTAAATAGATCTTAGCACAACATTTTACTCAACATATCATATTCCATATTCACTATAACAAATATATTTACTACGACATTAGCAAGAACCGCCACATCCTCAGCCGGCTAATCCAGTGTGTGAAGTTTTGCGGAGTGTTTGAGTTAGCTTTGCGAGGCAAAGATGAAACTGAGGGCTCCACCAACCCTGGTAAGCCAACACTTTTGAGATCAGTCAATAAATGCTTCTGGTATTGACTTATATGCTGCCCCTGTCTTCATGTTGTTGCTGGACATATCTTTTTTTAAATGTGTGTAGGTCACCTAAATCATCAGAAAAATTGCCCCTCCTGAGAATTTTTTCAGGAGCCGCCACTGCCTGTCACCCTTCTCCCGCCCGCAACACCAAAGCTGCCAGTTGGAAGCAGGACGCTTTTTTTCGTAGCTATTAATTAGTAGATTCCCAAATGCCATTAAGATGGAATTGTGTAGTAATGAGAATGGGAAATGTTTGTTCACCAGTTGTCACGCCCTGACTCAGGGGACTCGTATATGTTGAGTCAGGGTGTGTATATTCTTTGGTGTGTATATTCTATATGGGGTTATTCTAGTATGTGTATATCTATGTTGGCCGGGTGTGGTTCCCAATCAGAGGCAGCTGTCGCTCGTTGTCTCTGATTGGGGATCATACTTAGGCAGCCATTTGGCACTAGTGTGTTGTGGGATCTTGTTTCCGGTTAAGGTTTGTTGTAGCTACCGTAGGAGTTCACGTTTCGTTTATTGTTTTGTCGTGTGTTTATTTAGTTGAATAAACATGTACGTATATCACGCTGCGCCTTGGTCTGACCCGTCATTGAACGAACGTGACACCAGTAGGCATGTCCCAAAACTCTGCTCATCACTACTCAAATTACGAAATCATCAGTACTGACTTACCACTTATGTATGTAGTAGTAAGTAAGTAGTGAAACAATGTATTATTGAGTAGAACTTGTAAGGTGGTGATGAATACTACGTTGTTGTTTTTATGAGGTTTTGGCGATATACTGTCATCTGGTGGCGACTACAAACAATTGCATTATATGAACTATTACAAATTGATAGTCCTTGAAAATAAAAATGAGTGCTTGAAAAAGTACTTGAAAGTCCTTGAATTTGAATTGCCGCTGTCTGTACTAAGCCTGTTTCATGTTTTTGATTGAACTGCAGGCTCCCTTCCAAAGTGGGTGGTGAATAGAGTTTCTCAGTTCGTAGCACCAAAGGTAATATTATAATATTATTATGATGATCAATCTGTCTTGGAAATGTGGTATCTTGAAACCCGAGAACTAGAGAGTGTGCCTGACAAAGCAGGGGTAGCCTACAATATTGGATACCTCTGCCTCAATCTAGTGGTTTCAGGAAGTTCATGCACTTCCAAAAGATGTTATGACTGTTTTGATTCCAAAATCACTATCAAGAATACCATGAAAAGTAATACCATGGTGTTATAACTGTTCATTACACATTTATAAACTATTTATAAACTCATAATTTACAGTTTATTGCCTACTTATAAAAACCCCTTCAGAACATGGCTGCAAGTCTTATCTGAGAGGCTCTTCACTAAACACATCCATTTAGAATCTGAATATCTGTGCTCCTCCCCCCCCCCCCCCCCCCCAGGCCATGAAGAAGATCTTCAAGGCCTGTCAGAAGTACCCAGAGTGGAAGAGGAAGCACAACCCTAACCTGAAGCCCTGGATGTATCCTGAGCAGAACACCTTACCGTGTATTAACGTGGCTGACCTCGTACTGCAGAGAGCTGACTCACTGGAGAACATCGACGAGAGCAGCCTGACAGAGGAGAAACAAGCTCAACATCACAGTGACGATGAAGAGACCTAGGCTAACTCTGAGTGAAGAGACTTTGTTTGTATAGAATTGTGTGGATGTGTTTAAAATGGCACCCTATTCCCTATATAGAGTGTGCGGTCCTCTGTAGCTCAGCTGGTAGAGCACGGCGCTTGTAACGCCAGGGTAGTGGGTTCGATCCCTGGGACCACCCATACACAAAAATGTATGCACGCGTGACTGTAAGTCGCTTTGGATAAAAGCGTCTACTAAATGGCATATTATTACTTTTGAGCAGGGCCCATAAATAGTGCACTATATAGGGAATAGGGTGCAATTTCGAACACACCCTCTGTGTTGGGTTTGGTGTGTGTGTTTCCGTGTGAGTGTGAGTGTGTGTACAGTACAAACAATGTACATGCATGATTTACTATCATTTTTGATCTGCAACTTTTGTCTTGTTGCATTTAGTTGGTAATTGATCTATAACTTATTGAGTCAGAGGGGTTTAGGGGCGGCAGGTAGCTTAGTGGTTAAGAGCGTTGTGCCAGTAACCGAAAGGTCTGGTTCTAATCCCCGAGCCGACTAGGTGAAAAATCTGTCGATGTGCCCTTGAGCAAGGCACTTAACCCTAATTGCTCCTGTAAGTCGCTCTGGATAAGAGTGTCTGCTAAAATGACTAAATGTAAAAAAAAATGTTAATGTTTAACAGGGTAATTTCATATAGCAAAAATGGACAACGTATGCACGGTGCTACCCTTCAATTAAATGGTAGCTCAGTTGGTAGAGCATGGCGCTTTCAATGCCAGGGTTGTGAGTTCGTTTCCCACAGGGGGACAGTATGAAAATGTATGCACTCAATGCTAAATGACTCAAATGTAAACATAGACAATGTTTTACATTATTATCAATTCTATTTCAAAACTAATTTCAAGACAATTTTTAAATGTTTCCAAGACTCTAACATGTTTTTTCTTCATATTCATGTTTGATTTGACCAAGCTTTCATTGAAGTGTTATACAACAGCCATTGCCAATAGACAGCCGTCCTATCATGCAGCCGACCTACTACAATATATTTCCTGGTATCTAGTGCCTCCCAGTGGCAGTAATATGTCATAACATTTCCTCATCGCCCAGTGTTCGGAAGCCTTGAGCGGTTAGAACAGGGTTTCTCAAACTCGGTCCTTGGGACCCCAAGGGGTACACGTTTTGTTTTTTGCCCTAGCACTACACAGCTGATTCAATTAATCAACTAATGGGCGGCAGGTAGCTTAGTGGTTAAGAGCGTTGTGCCAGTAACCAAAAGGTCGCTGGTTCTAATCCCAGAGCCGACTAGGTGAAAAATCTGTCGGTGTGCCCTTGAGCAAGGCACTTAACCCTAATTGCTCCTGTAAGTCACTCTGGATAAGAGCGTCTGCTAAATGACGTAAATGTAATCATCATGCTTTGATAATTATCCCGAGTGGCGCAGTGGTCTAAGGCACTGCATCGCAGTGCTAGCTGTGCCACTAGAGATCCTGGTTCGAATCCAGGCTCTGTCGTAGCCGGCCGCGACCGGGAGACCCATGGGGCGGTGCACAATTGGTCCAGGGTATGGGAGGGAATGGCCGGCAGGGATGTAGCTCAGTTGGTAGAGCATGGCGTTTGCAACGCCAGGGTTGTGGGTTCGATTCCCAAGGGGGGCCAGTATGAATTTTAATTTTTTTAAAATTATGTATACACTCACTAACTGTAAGTCGCTCTGGATAAGAGCGTCTGCTAAATGACTAAAATGTAATTGTAATAATTTGAATCAGCTGTGTAGCGTTAGGGCAAGAACCAAAACGTGCACCCCCTTGGACCGAGTTTGGGAAACGCTGGGTTAGAACAATGGAATGTTGTCATTTTGGTAGGAAGTGAATTAGCATAATGCACCAAGACAAGTGTGCTATTGTACAGTGAATGGCCCACTGAGGCTCCTAATGACAGTCACAGGGGAGGAGAGATGGAGAGATGTCACCATAACAACACCTGAGGGAATACAAGCTCCTGTCCTGACCCGTAAAAGGAATCATTATAATCAGTCATAATCTGTCATAGCTTGTTATAACCTTAGGGGGTCATGAAACGTGTTTAGCTGTTAAAAGGTCATTACCTCAGTTATACTTTGGTCTTGCCTGTCCTGACTGAATATCAAAGATTTTGTATTTATTAATTAATAAAGTTATTATCAGGAATGTGGTTTCATTGAATTCTAACTGTCTTTTGGTAGGATTTACGGACATGTTTCCAAAATGGAGAGACATCAAGTTCATATAAACGCATGTTAAATAAAGAGAAGTTGTCTCCTGATTTTAAGACCTTCGCGGCTGATGTTCTTGATTCCTAATCTTAATTTCTAAGTATACAAGTTCCAATTTTGACCGCAATGTTTGTTTTTCTCCGTAGATAAGGAACGTTTATGTGTGGCTGTATCCTTTTTCAGACTTAAAAATGCAGCTGGGGCCAATCCTCAGAATCTGTATTGTCTCAGGCACTTCCTGTTTCCCCAGTGCTACTTCCTGTCCCATTTCCTGTCCGCATCGGTCAGATTGTTTTTGAGGGAAAGGAAACTCCACTGTTGTCTAGATTTCTCACACGGCACAAAATCTTTGCTTTAGAACTCACAGTTCATTGCTTTGTCTAGTATAAAATGTCTTCCATTTTGAGTGATCTTTGAGAATTAAAGCGTGTGATTTTATTGCACTGTGCACTCATAATCTCCAAAGATCATCCATTTATTATCCATAATCTGAGCTGCCTTTGATTTTTGAATAACAGTGTGTGATTCATGATACCCCATGGAACTTGAACTAATGTGAAAAATGTGTAATATATGTATGTGTGTGTCAGGCAGGGTGAAGGGGGTCAGAAAAATCCAACACCACATCTTGGTTACACCTCAACATCCACATTTTTGTAGCTATTTAAAATTCTGATCTCTCATCAGGTTGTTTGGTTCTATTGTATCAGTAGTCCTATTGAAGGCCATGTCACATGATCTATTGTATCAGTAGTCCTACTGAAGGCCACGTCACATGATCTATTGTATCAGTAGTCCTATTGAAGCCCACATTACATTACCTTTTTCCACCCATGCACCTAACCTAACTATGCACACTCGTTTTTTTGTTATTTTGTAGGCAATAGGGAATGTTTTTAAAACAAGTGTGTAGGGCCCCCAACACAGTATAATTAAATTACCTGATTGCAAGGTGTCCATTCTTTAGCATTAGGCCTATTCTGAAAGTTAAAAACAAAACTTTCTTACATTTATTGCACAAAGGCAATGTAGTGCAGTCAAAAGATTGCATGTATGTTTACGAATTACCATTATGTGCAACTTTGAAGTAGACGGATAATGTGGGGGTTTTTTTTACTGGAAAAATGTCGGCTAAACATCACCGCTACCCTCCCCTTTAATTAGGATCTCCTTGATACTTTGTGGAGTAAACTCACCATTGCAACAAAGTTGCCGACAGGGACAGTGCTTCCTCTGCTGCACAAGTCATGAGCGCTCCCCGTCACAACTGAAAAACAGAAGGATTCAAGCATTCAGATGTTCCATTGAGAGAACAACCACGCACATCGAAACACAGCAAAAGGTAATGCGCGATTATTAGAATATTTAGAGGAATAGATTCGAATGTATCAGTGATCGTCTCGAGCTCGCAGCAGTCAGTGGGCGACATCCCGCAGCATAAGATTGTGATGGAGCGCACTTATTCAATACTATAGGCCTAATAATGATTTAAATGATTAGTCTTATTTATCAATATTTTCGTTTTCACACTAACTGTGCGAATAATGACAGAATTCCATGATATTTAACTTGTAGAGTTGTGTGTAGGCCTACCGCAGAATAATCAATTAGATTATGTGTAATGATTTATTTTACAATTTAGGAGTAGCCTATTTTATGGCATCACATAGGCTTGGCATGTGAGCCTATTGTAACATATCACCCATTATACTATCACCTCTGTTTTGCTGTAGGCTATGGGTTTACAGACCCACCCCATTGTGGATTTGCTAGGGGCACATCCCACCTTCCTCATCGTCTTGAGTGGGTTTTGGGGTCTTGGAATCTGTCAGTTGTAGAGTTTCACAGCCGAAACCTGATTGAATCAAGAACAGCCTTGAAAAAGCTATTCAGTATGTTATTTGTTAGACACTGCAGAGCAGGGAGAGACATAACAAGTTTAAAAATAATCACTGGAATTTCTCATTTAAAAATACTTACCAATTTTAGATCTGTTTTTTTGGATTGTGGAGAGTGAGATTATTCATTTACATGAAATGCCATGAATGGCTGACTGTTATGTTGTTCAGTGTCAATGCCGCTTTTAGCAAGGCCCAGATGATAGTTCCTCTATAGGCCTACTGTATGAAGTGTCTTAGAGTCTTTGGTTATTAGATGTTTTGTGTGACACACAACGTTACACTGACCAGAATCATTGACCTTCAGAGGCCTCTCTATCTGTCTATAGATGGACACTACAACCATCGTTATCTGTGAGCCTCTTTTAGGTTTTTATATGTGACGCAGTATAAAGTAGCAGAGATTTGTAGCAGAGTTTCACATTGTAATTCACACTATGGATCAACACAGAACTACTGTAGCTCCAATTACATTCAGTATTCAACAAGTTTCCAACCCCAAAGATTACTGAAATCCTCCTGAGTTAACGTTAAATTCACTTTGCTTTTCTGTCCTTGTTCATAGAGTTTTTTATGGTTTGTTAAACTTTGAAATCAATTTTATTTTTTGTTTGCCGTACATTTTAAAGTGAAATATCTGAGCCAAAGCGTAATTCCGATAGCGTGGAATTGCCCTCCAGTGCTGCCATACAAATGGACATTAGAGTAGGGGGTATCAAAGTAATTCTGCCCTGGGGGTCACATTCTAATAATTAGAGGGAGAGAACAGCGGGATTTTAGAGCTTTGGACTGATTGTCATGTATCCTAATGATCAAATGACTGATTGTCATGTATCCTAATGATCAAATGACTGATTGTCATGTATCCTAATGATCAAATGACTGATTGTCATGTATCCTAATGATCAAATGACTGATTGTCATGTATCCTAATGATCAAATGACTGATTGTCATGTATCCTAATGATCAAATGACTGATTGTCATGTATCCTAATGATCAAATGACTGATTGTCATGTATCCTAATGATCAAATGACTGATTGTCATGTATCCTAATGATCAAATGACTGATTGTCATGTATCCTAATGATCAAATGACTGATTGTCATGTATCCTAATGATCAAATGACTGATTGTCATGTATCCTAATGATCAAATGACTAATTGTCATGTATCCTAATGATCAAATGACTGATACTAACTGTAGTCAGGAGTATACAGTAAGTAGTGTGGAGTACGATTGCTGTATGTGGGCTGCATCTGAAAGGGATACTTAGGCCTGTCCTAACAAAGGAAAAGATAATCTATATGTACAGATCTATGTCTCGTACTGCCATCTCAGGAAGGACACAGATTTTTAACTCTTGATTTTATTTAGCGCTTTAAAGACTTTCTGGGAGATTGTCTGTTTGTCACTGCTCTAAGTGGTATTTAGATCTAACCATGTGAATGGAAGACGCTCCTTCCACACTGTGTCTGGATGTTGTTTCTCCCAAAGAAGAGGGACGGAGTGTGCTTGACTAAAAAACACTCTCTCATTCAGAGAGAGAGCCCAAAGTGTGACTGGGCCTGTACTGGTGGCCATAGCTAGCTGAACAATGACATAATGTTGTCTCACAATAGTGCTTCACTGTTATTTATATACAGCTTACCCCCAGCCAGCCCAGCCAGCATCCTGTATGTATCCCAGAGGCCTGCCTGGGTCCTCCCTCCCTCCCTCCCTCCTCCATTTGGCAAATAGCTTTTGACTTTACCACTTGTTCGCTTCCGCTAATTGTTTGACTGGAAGAACCAGTCGAGAGTTGAAGGTGGGGACATTGCGTACCTTGGAAGATCATTTTTGAATGGGTTGTTTCCAGATTCATTTACAGGCATATTGTATCTTTCTTTCACGATGTTGTTGAGTCCCTTTCCATATAATATAACTTCCTGTTTGCCTGGGGTGATATCGTCATGTAGCCTAACGTCAGACTGTTAAGGGTGGAAGTACTGTTGTTGTTGTTTACATTCAGACCACTAGTGTGAAGAACATACCAGTGAATCAGTGACATCCTCCTCCGTCACTGTTATCTTGCCTCACCCACACTGCACTGAGACATGCTTGATTTTTCAAAGCATTACTTAGTGGTAGCGTAATGAATTGAAGTCCATAAATTAAAAATAGTTCTGCTAATCTCTCTAATGTAGGTGTTGCCAGGGACTGGATTTGTGGTCAGGACTCATGGGGTCTAGCTTTTAACATGGCTTTAGTTGCAATTAAGAACAAATGTACTCCAGTAGGTCTCACAGTCAAGATGTTTAATTTGTTCAGATGCTTTTATCTAAAGCAATTACATTTTGTATGAGCTAATGTCAGACAGAGAGACACCATCAAGCTGCGAGAAACGATTGACTCTGTACTGTAAACAGAGTCCTGAACAGGACGACTTGCAATAGAATACTAGTTGTCTACTTTGGTAACTAAAAGTAACCACATGACACTACTGTGAACAGGGAAGGGCTTACTGTCAT
This sequence comes from Coregonus lavaretus, assembly GCF_964263955.1. Taxonomy (NCBI): domain Eukaryota; kingdom Metazoa; phylum Chordata; class Actinopteri; order Salmoniformes; family Salmonidae; genus Coregonus; species Coregonus lavaretus. The sequence goes on from NW_028164933.1 coordinate 12,998, forward strand.
GACCATTTCATGCAGACAGAAGGTCTCACTCAGACTCTTTTGTAGCTGCACGTTGTCTTGACGTTGTCTTGACGTTGTCTTGACGTTGTCTTGACGTTGTGAGGTCTGTAACAATGAACGAGGGAAGGACATTTACATTTGTGTGAATGATCAATGACGCAAACTGTCTGTCACTGACTGTAAAATGAGAAGCTGGGGTTCATTGCGTAATGCGTGGTGAGTTTGCACTATATTTTAAAGCCAAGCTCTGTGAGATGGGTCACCAAAAAAAAACGTAAACAATGATCATGTTAGTTTTGAATGACGTAATTTCTTGATAAAGATAATGTGAAATAAGGGGAGGCCATTTTGTTCCATTTTTCTCCCTCTCTCCCCTCCTCTTTCAGTGCAGTAGCCTGACAAACGGATGTTATGGGAACTGAAAATAATTCAGCTGTCACAGTTTACATTATCCTACCACCTCTCCTATCCCACAACACTCCGCCATCTTCAGTTTACTGTCATCCTACCACCTCTCCTAGCCCACAACACTCCACCGTCTTCAGTTTACTGTCATCCTACCACCTCTCCTATCCCACAACACTCCACCATCTTCAGTTTACTGTCATCCTACCACCTCTCCTAGCCCACAACACTCCGCCATCTTCAGTTTACTGTCATCCTACCACCTCTCCTATCCCACAACACTCCGCCATCTTCAGTTTACTGTCATCCTACCACCTCTCCTATCCCACAACACTCCGCCATCTTCAGTTTACTGTCATCCTACCACCTCTCCTATCCCACAACACTCCGCCATCTTCAGTTTACTGTCATCCTACCACCTCTCCTAGCCCACAACACTCCACCGTCTTCAGTTTACTGTCATCCTACCACCTCTCCTATCCCACAACACTCCACCGTCTTCAGTTTACTGTCATCCTACCACCTCTCCTAGCCCACAACACTCCACCGTCTTCACAATATCATGCAGACCCGAACCAAACAGTGCTGGCTCAGATATTTTAGTTTCACTCAGAACAGTTTGGTTCGGTTCACCTCAGTAGTGTGAAAAGCCCTCAACACTCGACTCTTGCCTCTCCTGTCTTCTACTGTCACAAGGCTTTGTTTATGGCCTGATCAGGCCTAACATCCAGGGACATTATTTATCTTCCTCTGCTGTGGGAGGGTGTGTGGAGGGGATAAGGGGGTGGTGGGAGTGGGGCGGAGGGGGTCAGGGTGGGAGAGGAGGGAGGGGAAGAGGGGGTCGGGGTGGGAGAGGAAGGAGGGGAAGAGGGGGTCAGGGTGGGAGAGGAGGGAGGGGAAGAGGGGGTCATGGTGGGAGAGAAGGGAGGGGAAGAGGGGGTCAGGGTGGGAGAGGAGGGAGGGGAAGAGGGGGTCAGGGAGGGAGAGGAAGGAGGGGAAGAGGGGGTCATGGTGGGAGAGAAGTGGGAGAGGAGGGAGTGGGGTCTCTTTTTTTCCCCTCCAGTGTTTAAGGGACAGCTGTATCCTGTGTTTTCTGTAGCTCTGACAGAGCCCAGATCTCTAGCCCAGATAAAGAGAATGTGGGCAGGGGAGAAGAGGAGAGAGAGAGGGAGAGATAAAGCAAAGGCCTGATTTGTTTGTTTGTTGCAGGCGAAACAGGACCTACAGTATACGCCACATGTTATTTGAAACTGCGTAGTCACTGTTAACACTCCCTATGAAAAACATCTAGTGATTGAACAAAATGCTAAATCAGGCTTTTGGAGTCACTGCTCATGGTGATCCTTCATAATCTCATTGATCACTTCAGATCTCTCCTCCTCTGTTAATCTCAGTGATCACTTCAGATCTCTCCTCTCCCGCTGAAGAAGGCCAGTCTGAGAATGTCCAGTGGTTTCATCTAATTCTACAACCCTCCCCCGGCCCATCACCCCTTTGGCCTTGCATGGAGAGGACTAGGAAGCAGTGTTAGGAAGTAACAAACTACATGTAGTTCAACTAGTAATTAAAGATTTATTTTGCAGTAGTTTGGTGGTAGTTGAACTACATTCAAATCTAGGTATTGTTTTGAGTAGTTAATTAAGTTGTTACCATGTAGTGGTGTAGTTAACTCCTGGAACTACATACTACTCTTTTAGCAAAAATACAAGAAAACATGGGTGAAGTAGGCAACAATCTCCTTTCTTTTTCAGCATCAGACCTGCTTCATTCTCACTTAAAACATAGTCTTTCTGCTTAATATGCCAAATTACACATGTTGTTAACATCTGACTCCAGAGTGATCTGTTCTTTCCAATTTGTAGTCTATGACAGTTCAGATTTAGATATGATAATTTATCATGAAGTAGTTTGGATGTAGTGAACGACTTTTCAAAGTAACTTTAGTTATGTTTCTCCAGTGTGAAGTAATTGGTAGCTTGGTAAACTATATTTTAAGACAAGCTTCCCCAACACTGGTAGGAAGTTACACAAACACTGAGGAAGACAAGACAAAACCTTTGTGTAGTGTTCTGTAGGATGTGTTTCCCCCACAAAATCCCCCATTTTGCCTTGTGTATAGGGAGGAGAACTCCATTGGCCTTGTGTATAGGGAGGAGAACTCCATTGGCCTTGTGTAGAGGGAGGAGAACTCCATTGGCCTTGTGTAGAGGGAGGAGAACTCCATTGGCCTTGTGTAGAGGGAGGAGAACTCCATTGGCCTTGTGTAGAGGGAGGAGAACTCCATTGGCCTTGTGTAGAGGGAGGAGAACTCCATTGGCCTTGTGTAGAGGGAGGAGAACTCCATTGGCCTTGTGTATAGGACAGAACTCCTTTGGCCTTGTGTAGAGGGAGGAGAACTCCATTGGCCTTGTGTATAGGGAGGAGAACACCTTTGGCCTTGTGTAGAGGGAGGAGAACTCCATTGGCCTTGTGTATAGGACAGAACTCCTTTGGCCTTGTGTAGAGGGAGGAGAACTCCATTGGCCTTGTGTATAGGGAGGAGAACTCCATTGGCCTTGTGTAGAGGGAGGAGAACTCCATTTGCCTTGTGTATAGGGAGGAGAACTCCATTGGCCTTGTGTAGAGGGAGGAGAACTCCATTGGCCTTGTGTAGAGGGAGGAGAACTCCATTGGCCTTGTGTATAGGGAGAAGAACTCCATTGGCCTTGTGTATAGGGAGGAGAACTCCATTGGCCTTGTGTATAGGGAGGAGAACTCCATTGGCCTTGTGTAGAGGGAGGAGAACTCCATTGGCCTTGTGTATAGGGAGGAGAACTCCATTGGCCTTGTGTAGAGGGAGGAGAACTCCATTGGCCTTGTGTATAGGGAGGAGAACTCCATTGGCCTTGTGTATAGGGAGGAGAACACCATTGGCCTTGTGTAGAGGGAGGAGAACACACACACAATAATTTGCTCACTTCATTGCTCATCTCTGAAAAACAACATCTCTCCCTCTATTATGACTTGCATTCAGCAACCAAAACAGAAGTGTTTTTCTGGGTGTTACGTTAGTATGTCACACATCCTTTTTGTTGGTAGTTTAATGTGGCACAGTAGTTAATTTGCATCCTTGTAATCTGGTCAAATGGACAGATAAATCTACTGTATGTTAATAATGCTGTCAGGTTTCCCACTTCAGTTCTATAACAGCTGCCATGTTGCGGTTCCATCCCAGCCAGGTGTTCATCACAATGCCTTCTGCAGTGGGAAGTGGGATGGGAGGGACAATATTCTCTCTCTCTCTCTCTCTCTCTCTCTCTCTCTCTCTCTCTCTCTCTCTCTCTCTCTCTCTCTCTCTCTCTCTCTCTCTCTCTCTCTCTCTCTCTCTCTTTCCCTCCCTCTCTCTCTCTCTTTCCCTCCCTCTCTCTCTCTCTCTCTCTTTCCCTCCCTCTCTCTTTCCCTCCCTCTCTCACTACTCTCTCACTCCCTCCCTCCCTCCCTCCCATCCTATCCTGCAGCCTCCCCCAGCCTTCTTCAGCTCACACTTTATCAGTCCACTTCATAGGCTTCCTGCCTCTCTGCTCTCAGCACCAGACCTGGGTTCAAATACTATTTGGAATCTTTCAAATACTTCATCTGTACTTGATTGAGATTGACTGGCTAAATGGACCAAGAGAAACTCTGTCCATCTGGTTCTCGAAGCAGGCTAGAGAAAATGCTCAAAGTATTTAAAAAGATTTCAAATAGTATTTTAACCCAGGTCTGCTCTCAGCACACAACTGGAGCCCTGTGTTTCTCTGTGTGTATCAGTGGGCTGGAGGTTAACCTACAGAGTGGAGACAGAGGAAGAGGAGGATGTGACTCATAGACCCCTTTCAGCAGCTTGCCTCCCATTCCCCTGCTGCCTGCTGCCTTCCTACAGGCTGAGGACTAGTTCTCCTTCCTTACTGTTCAAGGGTCAGAGACCACCCTTTTCACACTATTGTGCCGACTCAAACCTGACTGGATGCATAACAAGGCCAGCCCAGTACAGCTCGGCTTGGCACGGCTTGGCTCAGTAGCGTGTAAAGGATACGAGGATAGCTGCCATCGGACTGTACTCTACTTGTCAAAGTAGCACTAGACTTTAGTTCAAAGATAGTTCCTACAGCCATCTGTAGCTCCATTGTAAGACTTTACATTCTGATCTGGTGCCCATAAACCATTTTAATAAGAATCTGTCATAATCGGTCCAAGGCCTCAAAATACTATTTTCTATCCTAAACTCTATTAGAACGTGTGTGTGATGTGTTGCGCTGTGTGCCTCCCCCTCACGAGGCTGGCCGACTGCCCCAGTCAGCCTTCAGATTCTCTTCAGTTTTGACTGGGTTCTCAAGCTGAATCACCAACAGGGACACCAACTCCAAACCTGGGTTCAAATACTACTTTTTGAATTACTTTATCTGTGCTTGATTGAGCATGTTGAGCTTTAATAACCCAATAGAATAGTCCCATAACTGCAAACCCCACCCATCTGGCACTCCAGGCAGGCTAGAGCAAATACTTGAAGTATTTGAAGGTTTTCAAATAGTATTTGAACCCAGGTCTAACACACACACACACACACACACACACACACACACACACACACACACACACACACCAGCCAGGGAAAAGTAGCCATTAAAACTTAACGCATTCCAAGCTTTTTCAGGAAGTGTTTCTAGCGAGGCTTTCAAAGAGCCGTGCCCCCAACCCTGATATACCCCTCCCTAGCTGCAGGCTGTTGTATCCCTGGACACTCTCTCTCTATTTCTCCATTCCTTTGTATAACATATTATTGCATTATTATAGAATTCATGTTGAATAAGAACAAACTTGAAATGGTGCCTTTTGTCGTCAACTAAAATGGTACACACCTTTTGAATAAAATTCAGAATTCAGTTTTTCGCATTTGTTACCTTATTCGATTTCTCTCATGTCTCCGTGTTCTCTCAATTAACCTCTTAGATGCTTCTCCCTTCACTGGTCTGCTTGTACATGGACATGGTAACTTTACAGGCCCTTCTAAAACTGAACAATCTAGTGTCTTTGTGTGTTCAATGACATCAGTCTTTGTTCCACATCTGTGATTTTTAAAGGGGCTGGCTGGAAAATGGCTGGCGACCTGCTATGGAAAGGTCATGGTGATGCCATTTCAGTCAATTTCAGTGGTCCTGCCATTTCAGTCCAGTAGAAACAGCTCTGTTTCATGAAAAGTGTTTTATTAACCCCTTCCAGCCAGCCATTAGTGGGCGTGGGTTGGGTTCTGCATACCAAGTGGTCATAAATGAGTCAATGAACCAGCTCAAATGTGATCAAGATAGCCACATACACTCGTATACACACACTGCTGGAAGTTAACATGGTATTAATAGCAGTTCAGTTACATGTAATGTTTACATGTTTATTACATGTTTCCAGTGTTACTCTGCTTGTTACGTGTTTAGTGTTTCCAGTGTTACTTAGTGTTACTCTGCTTGTTACGTGTTTAGTGTTTCCAGTGTTACTTAGTGTTACTCTGCTTGTTACGTGTTTAGTGTTACTTAGTGTTACTCTGCTTGTTACGTGTTTAGTGTTTCCAGTGTTTCCAGTGTTACTTAGTGTTACTCTGCTTGTTACGTGTTTAGTGTTTCCAGTGTTTCCAGTGTTACTTAGTGTTACTCTGCTTGTTACGTGTTTAGTGTTTCCAGTGTTACTCTGTAAGCATTCCACTGTACCGTTTACACACACTATATCCTGTGCACGTGACGAATACATTTACATTTTTACATTTTTATTCATTTAGCAGACGCTCTTATCCAGAGCGACTTAGTTAGTGAGTAGCGTACATTTTTCATACCCTTTCATTTGATTCTTAGTAAGGGAATGCAGTAAATTAGTTCTCTTATCAGACCAATTGACCAGATGGAAGACTAGCTCAACATGAATCAATTATATTATTATCTAGCTCTTAATAATTTTTTTCATTTCAGATGGAGAGGAGTCTCTTGTGTCTCCCTGTGTAGGTCCGTGATGGCCGTCGTCTTGCCCACAGCAGCTGAAGGCCCCCTCCAAGCCCGTGTATGTACGTTGTTATGGCAACAATAGATGGAAACACGGACGTTGAGACCCTGTTGGCTGCGATCCACCTGGAGCGATACCTGAAGACCTTCCGCCAGTCAGGCTTCCTCTTGGCGAGGGACCTCAGCCACCTAGACAATGGAGGTCTTATCCAGCTGGGCATAACTGCCACCGGGCACAGGAAGAGAATACTGAGGCTGGTCCAGCACATTCAGAGGGCCACCAATCAGAAGGAGTCGACATCGAGGCCCTTAGAGCCCTTATTGGATCGTTGGCAGTCTGAGTCTGACGTTAATTCCACACCCATCCAATCAGGAGTGCCGAGGTCTGACCAGAGCGGAACCGGGGCCATTCCGTTTGAAGCGTTCCGGAATAGTTCTGTTCCAAACATTCCATCCATGTTGATGAACTCCGGGTCAGAACAGCAGCAGCAGTACAATGGGAATGTTGTCATAAAACCGGTTCCAAAACCTAGAACGGTGTTCTACAGACACAAATCAGAACCCGCCCGATTTATCTCCTGTCCCATACAACCAACACCACCAGATCCCCAGGTTCTAACCCTAACCAGGAAACCATCTCAGGAATCTCTCTGCTTCACCATATTGGAAGGTTTGGCTTCAGGAGAATTTAACACTGACACAGTGGTGGTGGGGCTTACCCCTACCCCTACCATGAGACACAGCCTAAGCCTGAGAGAGAGGAGGCTGAGTAACTCCTCAGACTCTGGAGGTCCCCTGCCCCCTGTTCCCCCTCGGCTGAACCGAGGTATCCCTCCAGCCATGTTTAGGGGTCCTACACCCACTCCGCCATCATCTGGTGGAAGGACTGAACAAAACCAGGACCAGTGTATGACTACCCCACCTCCATCCTCCTCATCCTCCTATGACAACGCTGGATTCCCCTCCGTGACCACTTCCCCACCCGGATCCCCGATGGAGATGGTCTCCAATGAGATCTACTGTGGCGCTTTACCTGGCACTGGAGCTAGTAGTGGACGGATTCCCTGCAACAATCCTCAAACACCACCACGTCAGGAGATCCATACCACTCCTGACAGAAATAGGTAGGTCAACGTCTGACTTTAACATCATATACTCTACCTAATAAAGTAGAAATATAGCCCTAGACATCGAAAAGAGAGTCATTTCTTTGTCTAACTAATGTTTTGTTTGATGTGTCTGCAGCACTTTAAGTAACAACTCTTCTGAATCATCCCATGGAGGTAAGTTTACCCATCTCTTTCTGAAAGTAACCCAACAGATGGTTTAGTCAGACCTTATAACTGTGTATCCTTTAGGCCTATAAATGACCCTTGACCTGTTTTTAAATCAATGTCATTCAAGATATAGTTAACACTACGCATCGCTAAAACCTTACTTTTCGCTTACACTTTAGCATCCAGTCGAAATGCTTTTATAACTGGTTGAAAAAGAGCACCACCATGCAATCTATCTATCTCTATCTATCTATCTATCTATCTCTATTACATTTACATTTTAGTCATTTAGCAGACTCTCTTATCCAGAGCGACTTACAGGAGCAATTAGGGTTAAGTGCCTTGCTCAAGGGCACATCGACAGATTTTTCACCTAGTTGGCTCGGGGATTAGAACCAGCGACCTTTCGGTTACTGGCACAACGCTCTTAACCACTAAGCTACCTGCCGCCCCTCTCTCTATCTCTATATGTCTCTATATCCAATAGAGGTGCTGGTTTAGACTGGTTAGGGTTAGGGTTAGGGCGTCCTGGTAAGAGGACCGAAATGACCAGTAGGAGAGACTCACACTTTATTACCACACAGCAAACAGGAAGTGGACTAGGTGGAAGTGTTGTAGTGTTAGTGGTTTGTAGCGTGTGTTGGGAGAGTCTAGGGCTTGCAGGGGAAATGGTCCATGGGTTGTGGCCCAGCTGTTGACGTGCGTGGCAGAGATTTATGCTCCTCGCTCGGCCACTGCTTGCTGAAGTCTGAGCCCGGACTTGGCTGGACTGTGCTTTTGTACTTGTCCCGGTCCCACCTGCCTATTGGACAGATGCCCTGAGGAGATGCAGGTCGGCAGGGTCAAAGGTGGTGATGGGCGGTCAAATGTCCCAATCAGAGGTCACTGGGTGTGGCATGTAACTGGAGAGCTCCAGAGGTGCGAACAGAGTAGCCTGTAAACAATGGGGATCTATCCCCCGCCTGTGCTCTGCAGGGTCAGGGAGTCAGGCAGAGATGGGGGGAAGGTTGGCTACTTGTTTCAAGAGTTAGAGAGGGCTGTGAGTTAGTATTCGGGAGAGGGACTGTACGGGCTTTCTACACTGGTTACGAGCATGTATGAACCTTTATTAAAATATCTTATAACAAGGCTTATAATATGCTATGTCATTTCTTCCTGCACCAACAGTCCCCATGGAGGACCCGGAGGAGGAGATCAGTCCATACTGTGAAACAGTCTTCCAGAGCAGACGACCACTGCACCACTCTGAGGTGAGACTGGGAGGCTGAGGCTGCGTCCCAAAGGACACCTTATTCTCCCTATAGTGCACTATTTTTGACCAGAGCCCTATAGGCTTTCCAGGAAAAACATCAAATGGTGTCTGAAATGGCACTATGGGCCCTAGTCAAAAAGTAGTGCACTATATAGGGAATAGGGTGTCATTTGGGACAGCGCCCGAGTCTGTTATCAGGTTACAAGAACCCATCAGAGTTATATAGTGTTTAGTGTTTGTGGTCACTTTGGTTCTCCTGACATTGATGAACGTGTTCTCCATGTTGTGTTCTCAAAGGTGGAAAGGACCAAAAGTGAAGGAAAGACAAGAAAGGAGGAAGAGAAGCACGGAGAGGATCATGGGTAAATTATTGTGTCTAGAGGAGTGGATAATGAGACTGGCGTTCCAATGAAACATAACATCTTCTTACACAACTCTGACTACAGCCACAGAGAGAAAATAGTCTACTGTATTTAAAATATTATTTTCTCTCCATCTTTTCAATCCAATGTTGTTACCTGCTACCAGACGCCGTATTCTCACTCTAGAGAAACCTAAAGAGGCTGGAGTCAAGGTTATTACAAATGCATTAATCAGTTACAGAGACTGTCTTTGCACTGCAGGACACCTAAACTCTCCTGGGCCAAACGTCTGTCCCAGGCCCTCCACAGTGAGTCCCAGGGCTACAGCACAGTAGGAGAGGCAGCACCATCCCCTCGCTGCCTCTCCTTACCCCCCAACCTGTACCCCTCGGAGCCGGGTGAGGACCAGACGATATCCCCCTACGCCAGCTACACCTCTCTCTCTGAGCCGACTGCTCCCATCATCTGTGGCTGGCTGGATAAGCTTTCACCACAAGGGTATGCCGGGTCCGGGTCCTGGTCCTGGTCTGGGCTGACGGTCCTATCCTCCTTTCCTCCCTCAGTCTTCTCCTCCCTTCTGAGGAACTGTCTCTGCCTCGTCTCTGTCCTCTCAAACCGGTGTGTCTCTCGCTTCTTCTTCTTTTCCCCCACTGTGTTTCTCCAATCTGTTTTCGTGTTTCTTGCTAAATGTTTAAAAAAAATGTCATATGCACTGCCTTCAGAAAGCACTCACACCTGAGCACATTTCTGGTCTGCTGAGCGCAAACTCGATTTGTTATGAAAATGCTGTGCAACTTCCGGCACGCGTTTACAGTGTTTTATTGATCATAATGTAGGCCTACCAGAGTGGCCTACCATCAAAAACAATGGAGAGAATGCATCCCATAACATTTTAACACGGAAATAGCTGTTCTATCATTCAGCCTACAGTAGCAGCCAATGTGTGGTGTTCAATGTAGGCCTACATTCCATGAGACTTTTGAAAATAAATAACATGCAGGGCTTGACATTAACCTGTTCATCCACTTGTCCTTCAGACAAGGAGGTGACTGAAAATACTATGTTTGATGCAAGAAACCACTTTACAAAATACAATTCATTATTATTCCCATACCATTATTACAGAGAATCAGACAGATAATACTACCCTCTGCCTATTGGCTACTTAATTTATTCAAGCCTGTCTCAAAATACAACACTACCCCTTTTAAGACAAAAAACCTTTACCTGACTCACTTTTCAAAGATGTCTAGAAAAGCACACGGTTTGTGCACTTGTAGGAAGCAATCACTCCCCCATTACTGACTACAAATGATCTATAACTGATTAATTAGCGAAGGATATGTACAAATGTGCACACGTCGCTACATGTAGCTCTCGTTTTGATCTCAAAACAAGCGCTTCTAATCACGACCGCTCATGCTGTAAAAACAGTCCAGTTCAAAGTGAATGGCACAGATCCATATGTGGCAATGGCTATTTGCATATAGGCCTACCGCAGCTCTGATTTGGTTATGGCGCACCGGTCTGTGTAGATTACGGGCCTGGGTCATGCCTGTCAATGCAAAAGAATCCTACTCCAATGCGTTCTGCCTACAAGAAAATCTCTTGCACAGTTAGTTTTGCATATTAAGTCTTGCATAGTTTGTTTTGTGTCGGTATATTACATTGAACATGGCTGATATTGCATTGATTCGATCACAATTTCAACAGTAAAGGGAAACGTTGATAGTGTTAACTAACAGGGGGAAAACTCAAGAAAGTTGAGTGTAGTGCAATCTCTTGATTCTCTGCACGCGCTGATATTTCTTCTGCGCAGCAGTCCCAGGGTGCTGCGCGCTCGCACACTCGCGCAGTTTAGTGGGAAAATCACGCCTTTACTTTTTTCACATTTTGTTGTGTTACAGCCTGAATTTAAAAATAGATTAAATTGAGATTTTTTGTCACTGGCCTACACACAGTACCTCATAATGTCAAAGTGGAATTATGTTTTTAGAAATGTTTACTAGTTAATTAAAAATGAAAAGCTGAAATGTCTTGAGTCAATAAGTATTCAACCCCTTTGTTATGGCAAGCCTGTCACGATCGTCTACCAATGAGGAGGACCAAGGCGCAGCGTTGAAAGCGAACATATTTATTAAATTGGAATGATCACACGATCAAAACAATAGACGATAACGTGATGTCTACGGTTTTACACAAACCAAAATAGAACAAAATCCCACAAACCCGAATGAAAAACAGACAGTTTAAATATGGCTCCCAATCAGAGACAACCCACGACAGCTGACACTCGTTGCCTCTGATTGGGAGTCACTCTGGCCAACATAGAAATAAACACCCATAGAAACAAAACCCATAGATCTACACACCCTGGCTCAACATAACAGTGTCCCCAGAGCCAGGGCGTGACAAAGCCTAAATACAGTGGCTTGCGAAAGTATTCAACCCCCCTTGGCATTTTTCCTATTTTGTTGCCTTACAACCTGGAATTAAAATGGATTTTTGGGGGGTTTGTATAATTTCATTTACACAACATGCCTACCACTTTGAAGATGTAAAATAAAATTGATTGTGAAACAAACAAGAAATAAGACAAAAAAACAGAACTTGAGCGTGCATAACTATTCACCCCCTACCCCAACACATTCCTTCAATTCTGACCAGTTTCCCAGTCCCTGCCGATGAAAAACATCCCCACTGCATGATGCTGCCACCACCATGTTTCACTGTGGGGATGGTGTTCTCGGGGTGATGAGAGGTGTTGGGTTTGCGCCAAACATAGCGTTTTCCTTGATAGCCAAAAAGCTCAAATTTAGTCTCATCTGACCAGAGTAATTTCTTCCATATGTTTGGGGAGTCTCCCACATGCCTTTTGGCGAACACCAAACATGTTTGCTTATTTTTTCTTTAAGCAATGGCTTTTTTCTGACCACTCTTCCGTAAAGCCCAGCTCTGTGGAGTGTATGGCTTAAAGTGGTCCTATGGACAGATACTCCAATCTCCGCTGTGGAGTTTTGCAGCTCCTTCAGGGTTATCTTTGGTCTCTTTCTTGCCTCTGATTAATGCCCTCCTTTCCTGGTCCGTGAGTTTTGGTGGGCAGCCCTCTCTTGGCAGGTTTGTTGTGGATTTAATGGTGTTCCGTGGGATGTTCAAAGTTTCAGATGTTTTTTTATAACCCAACCCTGATCTGTGCTTCTCCACAACTTTGTCCCTGACCTGTTTGGAGAGCTCCTTGGTCTTCATGGTGCCGCTTGCTTGGTGGTGCCCCTTGCTTAGTTGTGTTGCAGACTCTGGGGCCTTTCAGAACAGGTGTATATATACTGAGATCATGTGACAGATCATGTGACACTTAGATTGCACACAGGTGGACTTTATTTAACTAATTATGCGACTTCTGAAGGTAATTGGTTGCACCAGATCGTATTTGGGGACTTCATAGCAAAGGGGGTGAATACGTATGCACGCACCACTTTTCCGTTATTTATTTTTGAGAATGTTTTTTTTCACTTCACCAATTTGGACTATTTTGTGTATGTCCATTACATGAAATCCAAATAAAAAATCGATTTAAATTACAGGTTGTAATGCAACAAAATAGGAAAAACGCCAAGGGGGATGAATAATTTTGTAAGGCACTGTAAGTTCAGGATTCAACATTTGCACAACAATTCACATAAGTTGCAAGGACTCACTCTGTGTGCAATAATAGTGTTTACCATGCTTTTTGAATGACTACCTCATCTCTGTACCCCACACATACAATTATCTGTAAGGTCCCTCAGTTGAATTGTGAATTTCAAACACCGATTCAACTACAAAGGCCAGGGAGGTTTTCCAATGCCTCGCAAAGAAGGGCACCTATTGGTAAATGGGTAAAACATTTAAAAAAGCAGACATTGAATATCCCTTTGGGCATGGTGAAGTTATTAATTACACTTTGGATGGTGTATCAATACACCCAGTCACTACAAAGATTCAGGCGTCCTTCCTAACTCAGTTGCCGTAGAGGAATGAAACCGCTCAGGGATTTCACCATGAGGCCAATTTAAAACAGTTACAGAGTTTAATGGCTGTGATAGGAGAACACTGAGGATGGATCAACCACATAGTAGTTACTCCCCAATACTAACCTAATTGACAGAGTGAAAAGAAGGAAGCCTGTACAGAATAAAAATATTCCAAAACATGCATCCTGTTTGCAACAAGGCACCTATTGGTCAAAATAAAAAAGCAAACATTGAATATCCCTTTGAGCATGGTGAAGTTATTAATTACACTTTGGATGGTGTATCAATACACCCAGTCACTACAAAGATACAGGCGTCCTTCGTAACTAAGTTACCAGAGAGGAAGGAAACCGCTCAGGGATTTCACCATGAGGCCAATGGTGACTTTAAAACAGTTAGATTATTGGGTGTGGAAGGAAAAAAATGAGGATAGATCAACAATATTGTAGTTACTCCGCAGTACTAACCTAATTGACAGAGTGAAAGGAAGGAATCCTGTACAGAATAAAAAAGATTCCAAAACATGCATCCTGTTTGCAATGAGGCACTCAAGTAGAAATGTGGCAAAGAAATGAACTTTATGTCCTGAATAAAAAAGCGTTATGTTTGGGGCAAATCCAACACAAACAACTGAGTACCACTCTTCATATTTTCAAGCATAGTGGTGTCTGCATCATGTTATGGGTATGCTTGAAATAGGCATGGACTAGGGAGTTTTTTGGGGGGGGATAAAAAGAAACTGAATAGAGTTAAGCACAGGCAAAATCCTAGAGGAAAACTTGGTTCAGTCTGCTTTCCAACAGACACTGCGAGACAAATTCACCTTTTCAGCAGGACAATAACCTAAAACACAAGGCCAAATATACACTGGAGTTGTTTTCCAAGCGTCATTGAATGTTCCTGAGCAGCCTAGTTACAGTTTTGACTTAAATCGGCTTGGAGATCTGTGACAAGACTTGAAAATGGCTGTCTAGCAATGATCAACAACCAACCTGACAGAGCTTGAAGAATTTAAAAATAATAATGTGCAAATGTTGCACAATCCAGGTGTGCAAAGCTCTTCGAGACTTACCCAGAAAGACTCACAGCTTTAATCGCTGCCAAAGGTGCTTCTACAAAGTATTGACTCAGGGGTGGGAATACTTTCTGAAAGCACTGTCTCTGTCCTCTCAAACCGGTGTGTCTCGCTTCTTCTTCTCCAATCTGTTTTTGTGTTTCTTGTTAAATGCTAAACAGTTAATATCGCTCGAAATGGGGCTCTGCTTTGCCCTTGAAATGGTACTGATTTATTTTTTCCATTTTAAGTCAGTGGTATGAGAATCTGATCATTTTTGTATTTTGCTTTCTAGGAACTATGTATTCCAGAAACGCTATGTGAAGTTTGATGGCAAAAATCTGATGTACTTCGGCAGTGAAAAGGTAGGCCCTTTTTTTCCCTGAATGATGGACTGTATTAGATTTTGATTGAGAGAACACAGGATTGTTCATTACAATATGTCTCTTTTACCATTCTCTCCAAGGACCCGTACCCCAAAGGAGTGGTTCCTCTGGCTGCGATACAGATGGCCCGCATGGCCAAAGACAATAAATTTGAGATAGTGACAAGTCACAGGACGTTTGTCTTCCGGGCTGATAACGAAGGTAAACTAAGTATTTAAAAAAACAGCAATTAAAATCTCACAAAGCAACGACAGACATCCAGTTGTCCCAATTCCCCATCGTGGATTTTAAAGCTTTGGTTATGTGTTGTTAAATCCAAGTGTGCAAGTGTATACTTGAGGAGAAGGGTGGATGATTGGGACCCAGCTATAGAGGAATCCTCAGGGCATACAAGCAGAAACCAACCATGTGACAACCTCTATGTTGGACCAATGTTGACCCAATAACCTTATTTTCTCTCTGGAGACTCAAATGACCCAATCTTGCAAAATAGCCTCTGCGAGACAAGGTAGTATCAGTTACTGTCATAATCTCGTAGTGGAAGCATCTTGTTTAGGACTTTTATTTTAGGCGACTGATTCCTCTGGTATTTACCTATTAGGAAATGATTTGGTATCAAAAGATAGTTTCTGGTACAATTGGTAACTGACTGGTACAAAAGGGTGCTTGGTTTGAATCCAAACGACACAAACAATAAATTCACATATTGTTATTGTGTAATTACCATTTTACCATGTGCTTTCATAGTAAATACCTGGTAATACCAACCATCGTCTTTCTACCTGCCCCCCTCTCAGTGCAGAGACATCAGTGGTGCAGCATCCTACAGGGGAGGGTGAAGGAACAGCTTGTGTTTGGGCGTCCTCGCTTCGGTCCCGGCAGCCACTGTCAGAAGAGTGGTCCTCTGGAGCTCAAAGGGACCAAGTCAAAAGTTTACGTCGCCATCAATACAGAACAGGTCTGGCTGTACAAGAGCGAAGCGTGTTTTAGGAATGGGATAGGAATCACGTTGATAGAGGCCAGAGGGGCTACGATCAGAGACGGCAAAGGAAAAAGCTTTGACCTCATCACCCCTTACAAAACATTCAGGTGCGTGTCTACTGACATGGTAATAACATTTTTATACGTTTCTCTAGTTTTGGCAACAACAAAGTCTGTTCGTCATGAACTTCCATGTACACCGTTGTTTTTGAATCCCCTGAAAACGGAGACAATTGTGTTTTGATTGATTGAGTGATTTGATTGTCCCTGTAGTTTCACGGCTGAGTCTGAGCGGGAGAAGAGGGACTGGATGGAGGCTGTACAGGAGTCCATAGCAGAGACCCTGTCCGACTACGAGGTGGCTGAGAAGATCTGGTCCAACAGGTTTAATAAGATCTGTGCTGACTGCAAAGCCGTCAACCCTGACTGGGCCTCCATAAACCTCTGTGTTGTCATCTGTAAGAACTGTGCAGGTGAGACAGTGTTTCCCCTACTATTGTATAGGTGGGGCGGGCTCCCCCCCCCCCTAGCTCTGTTGCCCCCTGCCTAAAAGAGCGTGGTTTCAGTTTTGACGCCAGATGGCCTAGCTAGTTCTGGTGGACTTAGCGTCCCGTCTGGTGAGTGTGATTTGATAGGATGGCATTGGCAGCTGTTGGCCAGGTGGCTTAGTTATCGGGTCATTGACATGAGACACAACAGTTTAATTCTCACCTGTGTTGTTTTCAGCACATCTGTGCCAGGTGAAGCGGCTCTGGAAATGTTTCCAAATACACACATCATTTCCCCTCTCTTGTGCCTCACTAGAGAGGCAGCGCCTGAGTCTCCTGTTGCCAACACAATACCACTGTCTGTTGGCAGTAGAGTGATTGTCGTGGTCTTTTGTCCCTTTTCCCCTGCAGGTCAACACAGAGGTCTGGGGACTATGGTGTCTAAAGTACAGAGCCTGAAACTGGACACCAGCGTGTGGAGCAATGAGATCGTGCAGGTGAGAGGAAAGAGAAGTGTTCTTCAGGGAAGGGGGATGGAGAGAGTCAGGGGAAAATGCTCACGTTTGTTTTAGTTAAGTGGCAAAATATTTTCCAGGATACTGAAATTCGTTTGTTTTGTTGTGTATCAAGGACCATTTTCACCTCCAACAAATCCATAATATTGGAACAGAGTTTAAATATGTTTTGTACATTTTAAGTTGAAAATCAGATGATAGACTGTGACTATAGTAAGGCCCACATGGGTTCACATTATTCTGTGTTTTTGTGGGAACTGTTCTGTGTTTGTGTTCGTCAGCTCTTCATAATGCTGGGGAACGACCGAGCCAACGAGTTCTGGGCGGCCAGGCTATCTCCAGCCGACGAGTTAGACCGTGACGCCACACCAGACCAGCGGAGGGAGTTTATCATCCACAAGTACCGTGAGGGGCGCTACCGACACCCCCACCCCAACTTCAACACACAGGAGGAGCTGCTCAAGGTACAGTGACACAAATAGTATAGATTTTCAAATGTAAAGCTGCTATAAGAGGATCCAAAGGACATGTGTGGTGTGTTGTATAGGCTGTATTATCATAAACCCTTATTGTGTACGAATGGAGAACATTTCTAGTTTGTTATGAAATAATAACTAAATGACTGTATCTGTGTTGACAGCCTTGACGGCTGCTGTGCCTCTCGGTAAAAACACATGGTTACACACTACCCTTACGGGAAAAACCACATGAATTTCACGTGATCACACGTGAAGTGTTCCAAAAAAACAAACACATGTAGTCTAAATGTGTGCCTTTTTACAGAAGAAACACATAATTTCACATGTGAAATCGTGTGTTTTTTTAAATTTTTCTGTAAGGTTTTCATTTAGACTAGATGGTATCGGTGGTAGTTTTTAGTATCTGTAATCTGTACTAGAGTTCAAGTTAGGGCTATAGCTGCCTGTAGGTAACATGCAGCTAGACTTTTATCCCAACAATAATGACATGGAATGTGCTTTGAAATGAAAACAACTGGAGAGAGTAGATAAAAGGGGGGCTAGTTGAATGGAGAGGGGAATTTTTGGAATTTGGGCTGAATGTCTGTCCCTGTGGCTGTGGATGATTTTAGTGGTGCGTACGTGCTGTGTGTGTGTGTGTGTGTGTGTGTGTCCTCTGTGTGTGTGTCCTCTCTCAGTGTGTTTGTGTGTGTGGTGCGTCAGCCTAATGCGTCCCCTAATGCGTCCCCCCCTCTCTCTCTCCCTCTCTCTCTGCCCTGCAGGTTCTGTGTACTGCTGTGACCGAGCAGAACCTGCTGAAGACGGTCACCCAGATCTTCACCGAGGCAGAGGCTGTCCGAGCCCGCCTCGCTGACTCTAATGGCTATGACAAGCATCTGTCTCAGGAATACTCCCACTCTCAGGGCACCTCAGGTAAGGCAGGGGACAGGCTTTATTTTCCTGCTGGACCTTTTATCCATTATGTGACTTGTGCGACCATGCAGTGTAAAGTAATGTGCTCAGCAGCCCTCTGGAAAAGGCTTTCAAGTAATTACAGCATGGGTCATGGTTTGATAGAGAACCCAGATAACCTTTTGGATAGTTATCATCAGGGGCGCAACTTTCACTGGGGACGGTGACGGGGGACATGTCCCCCCCACATTCTGAAATTGCATTTATGTCCCCCCCCCCCCCCCCCCAATTCATAAGCATTTATCAAATTCCTAATGATTTATGAACAATTTATCATCTTGTAAATGCATTTATTATGGCTTATTCATGAAACTCTTTTATGAAGTTTGACTTTAACGTTTTGACCTGTTTGCCTAGACCCCAACGTGTACAGTGTGATGGCTAGACTTAAAACTTCTCTATCTTCCTAATGTATTTTTTTCTGATGTTCCTCCCTGTTTCCTCAGACCCCAGTGTGTATGATGAGATTATGCAGGCGGTGCTTCATTCCGGCTACCTCTACAAGTCAGCCTCAATGAACAAAGGGACATTATCAAGGAAAACCCGAGAAGGTGTGTGTGGGTGTGTGTGTGTGTGTGTGTGTGTGTGTGTGTGTGTGTGGTGTGTGTGGTGTGTGTGTGTGTGTGTTGGCAGGTGCTAACAGCACACCACTTGGCAGCGGTTGAATAGAGGAATACTGCCTCCTCAGTAACATCAGCATAAAGGCCTGAAGAGAACAAACCAAATACTGACTGGGCCAATACTGCTCTGTTAGGAAATACACTACCCACTGTCCATGGCTGGAGTTTCTCTACAGTAAAACAGAGCGTTGTGATTTGGAAGTTACTCCTAGTTACTTGTAGTTTCTTTCTCTCTAAAAATCACAGTGCCATCCGTTTTGTCTCCAAAGCCCCATATACTACCCACCACTGTGACCTGTACGCTCTTGTTGGCTGGTCCTCACTACAAATTCGTCGCCAAACCCACTGGCTAGTATCTCTATTTGCACCTCATCTCTTGCACATCTATCACTCCACTATCATTCCAGTGTTAATACTAATTGTAATTATTTTGCACTATAGCCTATTTATTGCCTTACCTCCATAACTTGCTACATTTGCACACACTGTATATATACACTGCTCCAAAAAATAAAGGGAACACTTAAACAACTCAATGTAACTCCAAGTCAATCACACTTCTGTGAAATCAAACTGTCCACTTAGGAAGCAACACTGATTGACAATACATTTCACATGCTGTTGTGCAAATGGAATAGACAACAGGTGGAAATTATAGGCAATTAGCAAGACACCCCCAATAAAGGACTGGTTTTGCAGGTGGTGACCATAGACCACTTCTCAGTTCCTATGCTTCCTGGCTGATGTTTTGGTCACTTTTGAATGCTGGCGGTGCTTTCACTCTAGTGGTAGCATGAGACGGAGTCTACAACCCACACAAGTGGCTCAGGTAGTGCAGCTCATCCAGGATGGCACATCAATGCGAGCTGTGGCAAGAAGGTTTGCTGTGTCTGTCAGCGTAGTGTCCAGAGCATGGAGGCGCTACCAGGAGACAGGCCAGTACATCAGGAGACGTGGAGGAGGCCGTAGGAGGGCAACAACCCAGCAGCAGGACCGCTACCTCCGCCTTTGTGCAAGGAGGAGCAGGAGGAGCACTGCCAGAGCCCTGCAAAATGACCTCCAGCAGGCCACAAATGTGCATGTGTCTGCTCAAACGGTCAGAAACAGACTCCATGAGGGTGGTATGAGGGCCCGACGTCCACAGGTGGGGGTTGTGCTTACAGCCCAAAACCGTGCAGGACGTTTGGCATTTGCCAGAGAACACCAAGATTGGCAAATTCGCCACTGGCGCCCTGTGCTCTTCACAGATGAAAGCAGGTTCACACTGAGCACGTGACAGAGTCTGGAGACGCCGTGGAGAACGTTCTGCTGCCTGCAACATCCTCCAGCATGACCGGTTTGGCGGTGGGTCAGTCATGGTGTGGGGTGGCATTTCTTTGGGGGGCCGCACAGCCCTCCATGTGCTCGCCAGAGGTAGCCTGACTGCCATTAGGTACCGAGATGAGATCCTCAGACCCCTTGTGAGACCATATGCTGGTGCGGTTGGCCCTGGGTTCCTCCTAATGCAAGACAATGCTTGACCTCATGTGGCTGGAGTGTGTCAGCAGTTCCTGCAAGAGGAAGGCATTGATGCTATGGACTGGCCCGCCCGTTCCCCAGACCTGAATCCAATTGAGCACATCTGAGACATCATGTCTCGCTCCATCCACCAACGCCACGTTGCACCACAGACTGTCCAGGAGTTGGCGGATGCTTTAGTCCAGGTCTGGGAGGAGATCCCTCAGGAGACCATCCGCCACCTCATCAGGAGCATGCCCAGGCGTTGTAGGGAGGTCATACAGGCACGTGGAGGCCACACATACTACTGAGCCTCATTTTGACTTGTTTTAAGGACATTACATCAAAGTTGGATCAGCCTGTAGAGTGGTTTTCCACTTAAATTTTGAGGGTGACTCCAAATCCAGACCTCCATGGGTTGATACATTTGATTTCCATTGATAATTTTTGTGTGATTTTGTTGTCAGCACATTCAACTATGTAAAGAAAAAAGTATTTAATAAGATTATTTCATTCATTCAGATCTAGGATGTGTTATTTTAGTGTTCCCTTAATTTTTTTGAGCAGTGTATTTTCTGTTGTATTTTTGACTTTATGTTTTGTTTTACCCCATATGTAACTCTGTGTTGTTGTTGTTTTTATCGCACTGCTTTGCTTTATCTTGGCCAGGTCGCAGTTGTAAATGAGAACTTGTTCTCAACTGGCTTACCTGGTTAAATAAAGGTGAAATAAATAAATTAAAAAAACGCAGCCCCATCATAAAAATCCCAAATGTAATTTATTTAGAAAGGGACCTCGATTTCCAGGCTTCTTCACGTTTGTACACTCTAATAGGGATAAACGAGATTCTTAAGTATGGCAACGCGAGACTATTTAGAAAGTAACAGCCAATACTTTTGCTGTTATTTGCTCCCCAGATTTCCAGAAGTACTGGTGCACGGTGGAGAGGTCTCTTCTGTTCTATGAGTCTGACCGATGTCCTGATCCTAGCATGAAGATCAACGTCAAAGACATCCTCTGTCTGGGGGTCAGCAGGCCGGACTCCTGCAACAACAACGGCTTCATTGACAGGTTAGAGGACCAATCATGGCATAGTAACTAATGAAGGTGGTCAATCACACTGTCTATTTCAAACACGTGGAAAAGATACGTTTAGCATGAAATGGTTATATCACTGCCACTCAATGTACAGGTATCTACCAACTAGCGTTGATCTAGTGCCCTTCTCTTTTGTTCCTGTGTCTCGTTGCAGGTTTCTCTATACGTTTGAACTGTACTTGTCCTCAGAGAAGCTCTATCAGTTTGGATTGGAAACTCCCGAGGCACTGCAATGTTGGGCCAAGGCCATCGGAAAGGTATGAGATTACTTTCTATCCCAGAAGAGCGCAATGCCTGCACACTGATAATGCCAATGTTCAGCTTTACTGATATTGTCAGAGCTCTTTCAGCTCTGAACGTTGTAATGTCCTATGCATACTTAAGGGGGGGTTACAGTGAAGTGTTTCCTCCTTTCTGACTAACACAGTCTATGGACTGTACTAGCCTGGTATGTGTCTGTTCAGTGTTCCCTCCTGTACTTTAACCACTTCCTGTGTTCCCTTCCTCAGGCCGCCACACCTTTAAGCTGCCACTGCCTGCTAGCGAGGGAGTTTGAGCGGGTGGGAGTCCTGCGCTACAAGGCCATGCGAGACCCTTCTCAGTGGAAAGAGGGATATTTTGTCCTTCAGAAGTCTAACCTCTTCATCTGCCCTGGGAACGATGGAGCAGCTGAGGACATTATCAACCTTAAACGTCTGCAAGAGCTCAGTGAGTCTCCTGTCCTGACCCTAGCTTTACTGGGCACTGTGTGGTAATGTGGTTGCTCAAATAACGTTTGGTAACTCCTCATTGAGACATTTTATGCCCTAACTATGGATTGTAATAAACTGTCAACAAAGTGGGGTACTATAGTCATTTTAAAACCCGTCTGACTATAAAGAAAAAAGCCTACTGCCAGCTTGATCATGGACATTTCTGGGCCTTAACTACCCCAAGCATCGTTTCTTTGAGCAACTGTCTGCTGATGAATGATTTGGTCCGGTCTTCCATTTGTTCTGTGTTTGTCTCCTAGGTATAGTAACTGAGAACCAAAACCATGAGAAGAAGGAAATTCTGGTTTTGGTTGAAAAAGGAAGGTTGGTTTTCAGTCTCTTCCTTTTCTCATTCAGTACATACTGTATATTAATTACACAGTATGTCAACATATCATGGCTAGTTTGGCGCCTATAATATACCCAGCTAAGGGTGGAATTGGTGGGGAATGGAATTTCCAGAATGAAAAATAATTTTACCATGTAAATTAGTTTTTTGGAGCTGGACTCCCGAGTGAGTTTGCAGTCGTGATTTTCTCTGAACCTTCACCTCTGAGTATCGACATGTCTAACCCCCCCCCCCAGGACGCTGCACCTCCAGGGGATGGGTCGGTTAGACTTCTCCCTGTGGTACGCAGACATCCAGAGAGCTGCTGGAGGGAAGGGCAACACCCTGAGAGAACAGCAGCTCAGCAGGAATGACATCCCCATCATTGTAGACAGCTGCATCGCCTTCATCACTCAATATGGTGAGGGAGGAGTCTGGATATTCCATTCCGTTCCACAGTATAGCAGAGGATAGAGGATTCTGCGTTATCAATGACAAAATGGCACATTTTCCAGTGATCTTGTGGATCCATGATAGGATCCATAGCATTTGATGCATTTTCAGTAGAAGTAATCCTTTTTATATTAAGGTATACAATACCAATGTATATAAAGGGGTTTATAAATAGTTAATCAATTCATTATAACTCTGCAGTGGCCTGTGCACTGTAGTGTTTCTTTTCCCAGTTTAGCTGTACTTTATGACAGACAGAGACAGGAAATACTAGCTTATGACTGATGAACTGGATCTGATCTGTGATCTGCTCGTCCAGGTCTGGGTCATGAGGGGATCTACAGGAAGAACGGAGCCACGTCCAGGATCAAGCTACTGATGGAGGAGTTCAGGAACGATGCTCGGAACGTCAAGCTCCGGATCGGGGATAACTTCATTGAGGACGTGACCGACGTGTTGAAGAGGTTCTTCAGGGAGATAGACGACCCCATCTTCATGGCTGACCTGCATCCACTATGGAAGGAGGCTGTCAGTAAGTACCGGTGTTATCATCACAGACAGCATACATATGAAGCTACTGTTTTGTTGTGTTTTCGAAGTTGTGTCTCTGACTTAATCACTCGACCTAGTCCTCTTGGTCCCCTCAGAGTTATAGGGCTTCCACCAAGCTGTTTCACTGGTGCTCGTCAGGATGTACCATAACGTATCCTTTTGAAATCGAACTGGTTCCTGTTTGTCCCTTTTTTATAGGAACAGCCAAGGATAAGAGCCAGCGTCTGGACAGATACAAGGAGATCATCCGTAGTTTACCCAGAGTCAACAGGACGACTCTGGCTGCTCTCATCAGCCACCTCTATAGGTCAGTAGCCCCTCAAACTGGACCATTTTTAATGTTTAGGTAACATCACTGGCAACTAAGCAGAGTTGGGGTCAATTCCATTTCAAATTTTCTTCCTGAATTCAAATAGAATTGACCCCAACCCTAAACTGTACAATTTATCATACTTAGACAACCTCACTGCCAATTTATCATACTTAGACAACCTCACTGCCAAGTTGGCAACTGTTTGTGCTCTCTCTTGATCCCAGGGTTCAGAGGTGTGCTCTCTCTCTCTCTCTCTCTCTCTCTCTCTCTCTCTCTCTCTCTCTCTCTCTCTCTCTCTCTCTCTCTCTCTCTCTCTCTCTCTCTCTCTCTCTCTCTCTCTCTCTCGGTCCCAGGGTTCAGAAGTGTGCAGACCTGAACCAGATGTGTACCAAGAACCTGTCCCTGCTGTTCGCCCCCAGCCTCTTCCAGACAGACGGGAAAGGAGAACACGAGGTGAAGATCGTTGAAGACCTCATAGACAACTACCTGTATGTCTTTGATGTGAGTATAGTCGAACCAGAGAGGGTCAAAGCTCAAATGCATCACTTAGAAATCAGGGTTGTGTTCCATATGTAGAAAGCATTCTGAATGGATTGAAACGGGGAGGTACTACCTACCTGAACTTGTCCAATCAGAGTACAGATGTTCACATTTCACTGCAAACTGTTTTGCTACAGTGTGCCCTACTGAACATGGCCCAGGTCAATCTGTTCTGTAATCTAATGAATGATTAGTAAATGTTTGATTGTGTTTGTTCAGATTGATGAGGAGCAACAGACCCAGATAGAACTGGAGCTCAGCCTCATCACCACCTGGAAGGACACACAGGTACACTTTATGAAGGATATATAAACCGTTTATAAAGATTTATGAAGGGTTAGATCACATTGGTTGGACAAACGATTGTCTGTAATAAGTATCCTGTATGTGCAGCTGTCTCAAGCAGGTGACCTGATCATTGAAGTGTACCTGGAGAAGAAGATGCCAGACTGCTGCATAACTCTGAAGGTAAGTGGCGCCGGGATATCTTCTGATTTTAATTTCATGAAAGATGCTATTATTATTTAACCACATGGTGGCGCCTCTCCACCCTCCACTAGTCTCTCTAGACCAGGGGTCTCCAACAGGTAGATCCAGTAGCTTCCAGTAGCTAGCAGCCCACCTATGAGTAGCACGCCCATCAATTCTGGAAGTACATTCAATTTTTATAAATGTGTTCCATCGCAAACCGTCATTAACATAAAGCTCCTGGTTCTATCCAATCAAAGCCACATTGACATTATCCCAACGCTAGTTAGCCACGATTGGTTTAAAAAGCCAAATGTAACACAATATCTGCCGATTTCAATTTCAATATTGCCCTTGTCTGTCTGTGTGGTGCGCCCGTTTGTCTATCGCTCCGTGTGTCGCCAGTTAGCGATGCTAGTAGGCTAATGATAACCGTCTTGTGGGTAGACAGAAAGACTTTCCCCCAAAAAAAACCTTCTCAATTAAATGCAAAGTAGGTTTACCTGACAGAACGATATCAGGATTATTTGTATCATTTGGGTGGAGATTGTTTAGCTAACTCTGCAGCAGCAGGCCTAAAGAGCAGATACATCGCTAGACTGACACGTTCCTCTCTTGCTAGATGTGCAATTAAATTACACTCAAATCATTTTTTGTTCGCTTTTTATTCCAGACCTAAAAAAAATGGTCTTCTGATGTGATTTAATCATTGACATTGTCTCAGAACATCCATTTCCATTGTTTCTCTGAATAATTGTAATATTGTGGAGGAAAAAAACAGGAAAAAAATTAAACAGAACAGACTTCAGGAAAAACCCCTTTAGTTGTTTAATAACCATTATTTTACTAGTTATATTGACAGAAAACACATCACTTGTACACCAAAGAAGAGTTGCAGGGTAGCGGAGAAGAATGGGCCTATTTGAAAGCTAGAAAAAAACAACTAGTAGCTCACAACATCTTTTTTTTAAAAAGTAGCTCTCATGCAAGAAAAGGTTGGAGACCCCTGACCTAGACAGACAGGTGGCCTCCCACAATGTACCAATGTTGCCCTAGGTCTGGGATTTCCGATGATAACCATCTACCATCACCTAGACTATACATGCTGGACATGAGCATTTCTGTAGATGAGCTAGGAAGCAAACATGCTCTGGTCTGGTTCTCTGTAGCTATCTCTTTATGGTCTGGAACTCTGTAGCTATCTCTTTATGGTCTGGTACTCTGTAGCTATCTCTTTATGGTCTGGAACTCTGTAGCTATCTCTTTATGGTCTGGAACTCTGTAGCTATCTCTTTATGGTCTGGTTCTCTGTAGCTATCTCTTTATGGTCTGGTTCTCTGTAGCTATCTCTTTATGGTCTGGAACTCTGTAGCTATCTCTTTATGGTCTGGAACTCTGTAGCTATCTCTTTATGGTCTGGAACTCTGTAGCTATCTCTTTATGGTCTGGAACTCTGTAGCTATCTCTTTATGGTCTGGTTCTCTGTAGCTATCTCTTTATGGTCTGGTTCTCTGTAGGTATCTCTTTATGGTCTGGAACTCTGTAGCTATCTCTTTATGGTCTGGAACTCTGTAGCTATCTCTTTATGGTCTGGAACTCTGTAGCTATCTCTTTATGGTCTGGTTCTCTGTAGCTATCTCTTTATGGTCTGGTTCTCTGTAGCTATCTCTTTATGGTCTGGAACTCTGTAGCTATCTCTTTATGGTCTGGAACTCTGTAGCTATCTCTTTATGGTCTGGTTCTCTGTAGCTATCTCTTTATGGTCTGGTTCTCTGTAGCTATCTCTTTATGGTCTGGAACTCTGTAGCTATCTCTTTATGGTCTGGAACTCTGTAGCTATCTCTTTATGGTCTGGTTCTCTGTAGCTATCTCTTTATGGTCTGGTTCTCTGTAGCTATCTCTTTATGGTCTGGTTCTCTGTAGCTATCTCTTTATGGTCTGGTTCTCTGTAGGTGTCTCTTTATGGTCTGGTTCTCTGTAGCTATCTCTTTATGGTCTGGTTCTCTGTAGCTATCTCTTTATGGTCTGGTTCTCTGTAGCTATCTCTTTATGGTCTGGTTCTCTGTAGCTATCTCTTTATGGTCTGGTTCTCTGTAGCTATCTCTTTATGGTCTGGTTCTCTGTAGGTATCTCTTTATGGTCTGGTTCTCTGTAGGTATCTCTTTATGGTCTGGTTCTCTGTAGGTGTCTCCAACCATGGGTGCTGAGGAGTTGACTAACCAGGTCCTGTACATGAGGAACGTCCCAGCAGGGGAGAAGGACGTGTGGCTGACGTTCGAGGCCATAGAGGAAGGACAACTGGGTGAGAAGCATCATATTACTATCTCTGACTGGGTGAGAAGCATCATATTACTATCTCTGACTGGGTGAGGAGCATGGTGTTACTATCTCTGACTGGGTGAAGAGCATGATGTTACTATCTCTGACTGTGTGAGGAGCATGATGTTACTATCTCTGACTGGGTGAGGAGCATGATGTTACTATCTCTGACTGGGTGAAGAGCATGATGTTACTATCTCTGACTGGGTGAGGAGCATGATGTTACTATCTCTGACTGTGTGAGGAGCATGATGTTACTATCTCTGACTGGGTGAAGAGCATGATGTTACTATCTCTGACTGGGTGAAGAGCATGATGTTACTATCTCTGACTGGGTGAAGAGCATGATGTTACTATCTCTGACTGGGTGAAGAGCATGATGTTACTATCTCTGACTGGGTGAAGAGCATGATGTTACTATCTCTGACTGGGTGAAGAGCATGATGTTACTATCTCTGACTGGGTGAAGAGCATGATGTTACTATCTCTGACTGTGTGAGGAGCATGATGTTACTATCTCTGACTGGGTGAGGAGCATGGTGTTACTATCTCTGACTGGGAATACTATAGAACATCTAAAAACAGCTCAAAATAGCATTTACAGTGCATTCGGAAAGTATTCAGACCCCTTGACTTTTTCAACATTTTGTTACGTTACAGCCTTATTCAAAAATTGATTACATTGTTTTCCCCCCTCATCAGTCTACACACAATACCCCATAATGACAAAGCAAAAACAGGTTTTTAGAATCTGTTTATAATTTATAAAAAATTAAAAACTGCATTATCATATTTACATAAGTATTCAGACCCTTTACTCAGTACTTCGTTGAAGCACCTTTGGCAGCGATTACAGCCTTGAGTCTTCTTGGGTATGACGCTACAAGCTTGGCACACCTGTATTTGGGGAGTTTCTCCCATTTCTTCTCTGCAGATCCTCTCAAGCTCTGTCAGGTTGGATGGGGAGCGTCGCTGCACAGCTATTTTCAGGTGTCTCCAGAGATGTTCAAGATCCGGGCTCTGGCTGGGATAGTTTATCTTTGAAACATGAAGACTTTCTCACAGTCTAGTTGTATTCCCCTTATATTTTTTACGGAAGGAAATTCCAGGACATCATACTGTATAGTTTCACTTCAGGTTATTTTTTTTTTTTTTTATGTTCAAATGTTGTCTTTGTTCCACAGAGCGCCCCCTACACCCCAAAGAGAAAGTGCTGGAGCAGGCACTACAGTGGTGTAAAATGGCTGATCCTAGTTCCGCTTACCTGGTGGTGAAGAGAGTTCCCAAAGGAGAGGGCATTAACATCCTGACTGGTGAATACTGCGCAGTCCGGAGAAACAGCTCATTAGCTTGGTCTATCAATCCAAACAATCACAATCATTAGCTTGGTCTATCAATCCAAACAATCACAATCATTAGCTTGGTCTATCAATCCAAACAATCACAATCAAATGACCCTCTTCGATTTTTGATCATCGATTTTAATCAGCCCAATTTTGTTGTTACTCTTACGTTCATGCGTGACCACTTATTTGGAGACTGTCATTGTTATACACAGTATGATTGCAATTATGATGTTTTTTAATTCACAGCCTACCAGAGTGAGATAATGAAGATGGGAGTTCTTAAGTGTCGTGAAGAGCCCCCCAAACTCCTCCACGGAAAAGGCTTTCAGGAACACACCTTTCAGATCAAAGACCACAGGCTGCTTCTGCTGAAGGACAAAAAGGTATTTCTGCTCTCGCGTCACGGTCACACCTTGAAGATGGAACTCTGCGCTCATATGGGCCAGTGTAGTAATCGCAGGTGGAGCTGTGATTGTCCAGTTTGTCTTTCCTATAAATATGTTCTCACTGTACAGTACGCCTGTCATTTCAGAGCATCAAGCCTGAAAAGGAATGGGCTCTGAAGTCTATGAAGATCTACATGGGAATTCGAAAGAAGCTGAAACCGCCCACTAGATGGGGCTTTACTCTGATGATGGAGAAACATCAGCTGTAGGTGTTCACTTCAAAATCTTGTCTGGCAATGAAAGGAAATACCACGATTTTTCTGCAAATTATTTGGGTCATTGCAAAGGATGTCTGGAAATCTTGAATTACAACTTCTATTGGATAAGACTGAAACATATTCTTATAGGACATACATCATGTTTTCTCAAGTATTTGAAATTCCTCATTGAAATCCTCATTGTTTACTGTATATTGAATGGTTTTGGCATGACATAGGATGTTATGATGTTATGTAAGTGGACTACATTGTTTTTGGGGGGAGGTTGGAATGTCTTGTTTTAGATCTGCCTCTCCCCTCCCCTTTAAATGAGACCTCCCTCCCCTTTAAGAGCTAATCACTGCTTTGTGTTTTTGTGTCTCCCAGGTACCTTTGTTGCTTTTGTGAGTCTGACCTATGGGACTGGGTCACCAATTTCCTCAAAGCACAGGTATGTTGTGGAGCCTAGTTCCCCTCCTCAGTGTATGAGTTGTTTTGCAACACTTTTACATGATTTAGAGTTTGCTTTCCCCAGTCTTTTTTGGGTGTAACACCTACGCTTTAGATTTTTACTTATGTCTGTTTCATTTCATCCATTCGATTTAATTTTGATTCGCTTGATTCCCTCTAACAGAATGATGACACCCGTCCTCCGGTGTTGAGACGTCACTCCTCCTCAGATATCTCCAAACAGAAGTTTGGGACCATGCCCCTAGTACCAATCAGAGGGGACGGACATGAGAGCAACTCTACCATGCTGTCAGCCAATCAGACTCTGGTACGTTCCAACTCTACCATGCTGTCAGCCAATCAGACTCTGGTATGTTCCAACTCTACCATGTTGTCAGCCAATCAGACCCTAGTACGTTCCAACTCTACCATGCTGTCAGCCAATCAGACTCTGGTATGTTTAAACTCAACCAATTTCGACTTCAACTCAACCATGCTCTTAGCCAATCAGACTCTGGTATGTTCCAACTCTACCATGTTGTCAGCCAATCAGACCCTAGTACGTTCCAACTCTACCATGCTGTCAGCCAATCAGACTCTGGTATGTTTAAACTCAACCAATTTCGACTTCAACTCAACCATGCTCTTAGCCAATCAGACTCTGGTATGTTCCAACTCTACCATGTTGTCAGCCAATCAGACCCTAGTACGTTCCAACTCTACCATGTTGTCAGCCAATCAGACTCTGGTATGGTTCTGCAGGAGACAACCACCCACACCCTCTACCCACCCTATACTTTTAAGCCTGTTGTGTGCTTCCCAGTTGAAACAATTTGCGCATGTATTATGACAACATTTTGTGGTATTTTTTATCGTTTTGCTGTTAGGCAGGGGTTTTTTCGGCTGTTCGCTCACACACATTTTTTTCTAGAGGCAAGTCGAAGTTCGGTAGCCGAAGTCTACACCCCTTTCGTCGGTTATTGGTCAACAGTACTACTCCTAGTAGGAGTGAAAACTATGGACGGGATTATTCAATGAAGTGTTTGTTGTCATTCGACTAGAGACGACTAGTTTTCATGCAAATTCTTTCACTTGAGAAATACTGCACCAAACATCTTAGTTAGATGGAAAATTGTGCGACTAAGACCTCCTTGGCAAAAATGAATTACAGATTTCTTGAATTAATTTGGACTATTTTGAAGAAGTGTATACTGCTTATGTTGTTGCTACGGCATCTCAAGAGAGACAAACAGTAATGTTCCCACTTTTTTTTTCTTGTTTTTCAAGCAAAGGTCTTTTAAGGGAGTATGCGAGGCACAGACGTTCGTTTCACCTAGCCGAGTTCTGCTAGGAGCACACTGAACCTAGTATGGGGAGCCTTTAGCTAACTGAACCTAGTATGGGGAGCCTTTAGCTAACTGAACCTAGTATGGGGAGCCTTTAGCTAACTGGACCTAGTATGGGGAGCCTTTAGCTAACTGAACCTAGTATGGGGAGCCTTTAGCTAACTGAACCTAGTATGGGGAGCCTTTAGCTAACTGGACCTAGTATGGGGAGCCTTTAGCTAACTGGACCTAGTATGGGGAGCCTTTAGCTAACTGAACCTAGTATGGGGAGCCTTTAGCTAACTGAACCTAGTATGGGGAGCCTTTAGCTAACTGAACCTAGTATGGGGAGCCTTTAGCTAACTGGACCTAGTATGGGGAGCCTTTAGCTAACTGAACCTAGTATGGGGAGCCTTTAGTCACATCAGTACTGCACGTTTGGGTTGTTTGTTTTGCATGTTTTGAGCCCAAGTTGTTTACTTCACACAAAGCTTGTTTTTGTATCGAGATCACTCCTTTCTGTCTCCCATTTCTGTAACCCTTTGGTATCTAGTATGTATAGTATTCCATGTCCTTCACTATCCCTTTACTGTAGAGTATTCACTATGGGCCAGTTTCCCTGACCCAGATTAAGACTAGTTCTGGACTGAAAAAGCAAGTCAAAGCATCATTTTTTGTCCAGCAATAGGCTTAATCTGGGTCAGGAAAACTGTCTCCATTTATACAACGAGTGGTCTAATCCTGGATGCTGATTTGTTAAAACCACATTCCAGCCGGTGTCTATTCCACAAATTACCACCGGCTAAAACAATGATGTTGAAATGCCTAATTACTCTGCTTCATCTCACCGTGCAATTCACTGTCTCATCAGCCCAGCCAGGCAATTTATAAACTTGATCTCCACTGTAAAAAGCATCTAGACATTATCTCCCATTTCTTTTACACTAGCAATTGGTTTTCAACAGCAGAGATTTGTATAAAACTGGCTGTCTGTCTCTGACATTTGCAACATTGTTTCAATATTCAAATTCGATCTCCAGCTGTCCCATAGTAATGAATGTGTCGGGAAGAGACCGACAGGCAGGCAGGCAGCTTTTCTCAGCCAGTCGAAATCATGAATCAGCATCATTTTTATGGACATATACAGAGAAATGTAAATAGAAAACTGGTAAAACAAAACGAAATGCAGCTAGTTTGCATCTTTCCAACTTCAGTTTAAAGTGATTGTGTTAGCTGTGTTGTTGGCTGAACGACTGGGTCGCGTCCATAGATACAGAACAAAAAGACTGAACGACTGGGTCGCGTCCATAGATACAGAACAAAAAGACTGAACGTCTGGGTCGCGTCCATAGATACAGAACAAAAAGACTGAACGACTGGGTCGCGTCCATAGATACAGAACAAAAAGACTGAACGACTGGGTCGTGTCTATAGATACAGAACAAAAAGACTGAACAACTGGGTCGTGTCCATAGATACAGAACAAAAAGACTGAACGACTGGATCTCGTCCATAGATACAGAACAAAAAGACTGAACGACTGGGTCGCGTCCATAGATACAGAACAAAAAGACTGAACGACTGGATCGCGTCCATAGATACAGAACAAATAGACTGAACGACTGGGTCGTGTCCATAGATACAGAACAAAAAGACTGAACGACTGGGTCGTGTCTATAGATACAGAACAAAAAGACTGAAGGACTGGGTCGTGTTCCTGCAACCGAACCGATAGAACAAACAACCAGCCGGCTTGGGTAGCAACCCTAGATTTGTGTCGCGACTATACAGTTGAAGTCGGAAGTTTACCTAAACATAGGTTGGAGTCATTAAAACTTGTTTTTCAACCACTCCACACATTTCTTATTAACAAACTATAGTTTTGGCAAGTCGGTTAGGACATATATTTTGTGCATGACACAAGTAATTTTTCCAACAATTGTTTACAGACAGATTATTTCTCTTATAATTCACTGTATCACAATTCCAGTGGGTCAGAAGTTTACATACACTAAGTTGACTGTGCCTTTAAACAGCTTTGAAATTTCCAGAAAAGGATGTCATGGCTTTAGAAGCTTCTGATAGGCTAATTGACATCATTTGAGTCAATTGGAGGTGTACCTGTGGATGTATTTCAAGGCCTACCGTCAAACTCAGTGCCTCTTTGGTTGACATCATGGGAAAATCAAAAGAAATCAGCCAAGACCTCCGAAAAAATGTTGTAGACCCTCCACAAGTCTGGTTAATCCTTGGGAGCAATTTCCAAACGCCTGAAGGTACCACGTTCATCTGTACAAACAATAGTACGCAAGTATAAACACCATGGGACCACGCAGCCGTCATACTGCTCAGGAAGGAGACGGGTGCTGTCTCCTAGAGATGAACGTACTTTGGTGCGAAAAGTGCAAATCAATCCCAGAACAAATGCAAAGGACCTTGTGAAGATGCTGGAGGAAACAGGTACAAAATTATCTATATCCACAGTAAAACAAGTCCTATATCTACATAACCTGAAAGGCCGCTCAGCAAGGAAGAAGCCACTGCTCCAAAACTGCCATAAAAAAGCCAGACTACTGTTTGCAACTGCACATGGGGACAAAGATCGTACTTTTTGGAGAAATGTCCTCTGGTCTGATGAAACAAAAATAGAATTGTTTGGCCATAATGACCATCGTTATGTTTGGACGAAAAGGGGTGTGGCTTGCAAGCCAAAGAACACCATCCCAACCGTGAAGCACGGGGGTGGCAGCATCATGCAGTGGGGGGGGGGGGGTGCTTTGCTGCAGGAGGGACTGGTGCACTTCATAAAATAGATGGCATCATGAGGAAGGAAAATTATGTGGATATATTGAAGCAACATCTCAAGACATCAGTCAGGAAGTTAAAGCTTGGTTGCAAATGGGTCTTCCAAATGGACAATGACCCCAAGCATACTTCCAAAGTTGTGGCAAAATGGCTTAAGGACAACAAAGTCAAGTTATTGGAGTGGCCATCACAAAGCCCTGACCTCAATCCTATAGAACATTTGTGGGAGAACTGAAAAAGTGTGTGCGAGCAAGGAGGCCTACAAACCTGACTCCGTTACACCAGCTCTGTCAGGAGGAATGGGCCAAAATTCACCCAACTTATTGTGGGAAGCTTGTGGAAGGCTACCCGACAGGTTTGACCCAAGTTAAACAATTTAAAGGCAATGCTACCAAATACTAATTGAGTGTATGTAAACTTCTGACCCACTGGGAATGTGATAAAATAAATAAAAGCTGAAATAAATCATTCTCTCTACTATTATTCTGACATTTTCACATTCTTAAAATAAAGTGGTGATCCTAACTGACCTAAGACAGGGAATTTGTACTAGGATTAAATGTCAGGAATTGTGGAAAACTGAGTTTAAATGTATTTGGCTAAGGTGTATGTAAACTTCCGACTTCAACTGTATCTTGTGGAATGATTAAAGAGTATGAATATATTAATCAAAATAACGTTTTAAATGAAAATATGTAAATCATTATTTGAATATGTTGGTAACCTGTTGTATAAAAGTGATAATGCCCTCGAAGCTGGTGTTTTGGAGGATATATTGGTGCCCGTGCCAGTCTATCCTCCAAACACCGGCTTCTCTGGCATTATCACTTAAATGTCTTTTGTCTTTCTCTGCAGCGAAAGCTTCACGCCAGAAGGACTCTCTCCATGTTCTTTGTAAGTATGCACACCTTGGTGAATCTTCATCCTTACTTTCAACCCGGGGACTCAGTTGGTAGAGCATGGCGCTTGCAATACCAGGGTTGTGGGTTTGATTCCCACGGGGGACCAGTAAGGAAATGTATTCATTCACTACTGTAAGTAGCTCTGGACAAGAGTGTCTGCTAAATTACTAAAAAAAAAAACATTCTCATCTAACAAGAAGCTAAAGATGAAAACAGAACACAATGTTTATTTTGAAGGTTGCTATTGGACTTGTTTAACGCTCTCCTAACTCGCATAACTAACAGTTCTCCAAAGCCTCTCTCTCTCGCTGTCTGTGTAAAGACATTCCCTTGGTTTATACAGGGACTATATCTGACCCAACCACTTCCTGATGGAAGCCCTGACTTCCTGGTATTACAGCATCAGGATGTTGATGTGTAGACAACAGGATGGACTGGGAAGGAGATGTCGTTCTCCAGTATTGTTCTGGTTCTATGGCCCTTAGCCTTGAGGGGGAGGCCTGGTGAGGCTTAGTGAAGTACCTGCTTGTGTTTTACAGAACAGTCTGCCGTGGTTATTAGGCTACATTTTAGTCATTTAGCAGACGCTCTTATAAAATTTTTCATACTGGCCCCCCGTGGGAATCGAACCCACAACCCTGGCGTTGCAAACGCCATGCTCTACCAACTGAGCTACATCCCTGCCGGGCCATTCCCTCCCCTACCCTGGGCCAATTGTGCGCCGCCCCATGGGTCTCCCGGTCGCGGCCGGCTACGACAGAGCCTGGATTCGAACCAGGATCTCTAGTGGCACAGCTAGCACTGCAATGCGGCGCCTTAGACCACTGCGCCACTCGGGAGACCAAGCTACTGTTCTACCTACTGGAAGTAACCCAGCCCAAAATGCATTTACAAGGGAATTTTTTTCCTTGAAATTTTCTTTTGTCCCTCGGTGTATTGAGTAATTGCCTTGAGGTTGTTGCTGAGGTGCCAGAACAATGGCCAGACCTTAATAAGAGGAAGTCTGTTGTTTTTAACGTCATTGTCGAAGAAGGGTAACTCCCTTCCATGTTTGTCCCATTAAATTAACCACACGTTTCTTTGTCACTGTAATGGCAGATCATCTCCTTAATACCTACTTAAAATCTGATCATTCCTAACAAATAGTTACATTGTAACCCCTTTTATTATTATAATGGTTCTAATTCTGCTTTTGCCTCGAACCTTCCAGAGCTTTACATAGTGTATAATCAAACATACAAAGAACTCTGGGTTGGGTTCAAATTCAGAGAGTTTCTAACTCCCTCTGTTCTCTCTTCTCTTCTCCTCTCCCCCCTCTCCTCCACCCAGCCCATGAAGGTGCAGCAGGACTCGTTCGAGGAGCGTCCAGAGCCAGAACCCCCAGAACCCCCAGAACCCCTGTACGAGGAAGTAGGAGACTTCGGTTTGCAAGTCCTCAAGTCCTTGGAGACCAGCTTCCTCTCCAACAACACCTCAGAGACCCAAGAGGTCCCTGACCGGCCTCTGAGCCTCAGCCTGGGCCCCCGGAAGACAGGCTCCCTGGACCACATGATCGGCCCCAACCCGGTGCACTCTCTGGGGCTGGGAGGAGAGGGTCTGCTGCCCCCTGCTGGTTCTCTGGATACCCTGGTGCTGGGTGGAGGAGGCGACCTCCAGGAGTCTCCCCAGCCAGTGCCGAGGAGGAGGCAGCAGCACAGGCCCTGTACCCCCTCTCAGGAGCTGCTCCTCCAGGAACTGTCCTCCGTCTTCACCAAGAAAACGGAGAATGAGGAGAAACTGCCAGGAGAGAAGAATGTTATCTGAGGAGAGGAAGATATGTGTGCACATGTAGACTCAGACAGACAGACAGAAGACTGGAATAACATGGGAGTATGGACAGAACCCATTTGTTTGGGTGGTGTGTCAAAAATACATGATCATGTATGAATAACCATTTACTTATGTTTTATCCTACAAACGACTTACTGCTCTGCTATCACTGTGATGTACATATCCGTTTTATATTGAAAGATGCTTCTTGGATTATAACAACCTTGCTAATTGCTTTAGCTATTAACTATGGGATACCTTTTTGTACTTGTTTTTGAATAGTTTACTAAACCACTGAGGGAGAAGAGAAATGGATCTCTCATCAGGCATTGTTGATGGTAATGCATTAGGCATTAAACATTCATTTTTTTAGTCTTAATCAACTGGATTTTAAATATAAGTGTGTTACAGTCTCTGTATGTATTAATTTATTTTTGAAATGATATTTTATCAACTTTTCTTTTTGTAAAAACTGTGAAAGTAACAAAAACAGAGATTTGCTTCTAGACAGCCACAGATAATCCAGAGTGTTGCTACACTATCTGACCAGTAGGTGGCAGTATGCACACTATCTTCTAGATAGTACAAATGGATTCTTAGTTTTATTCACCATGCACAACCACTGTATGATGTGAATAGAGCCAAATATAATAATTATTAGTGGCACTACATTTTAATATTATGAATTCATGTTTGCACTACCAAGTCTACTGCTTTTTCATTAATATGCCGTATTCAAGATATCCTCCCTTTTTTTTCTCATCAATCTAAATACACAATAAGATATTCCAATTTGACTGCCTTTGCCAAGTGTCTATGGTGTTGTCGTCCATTAGTTTTATTCCCAATTTACTGTAAATAGTGTACATTATTCTGTATGCTTATACCATTTCAATATTCATGATGCAGTATTTCACATTGTTG
Source organism: Coregonus lavaretus (assembly GCF_964263955.1). Classification (NCBI taxonomy): domain Eukaryota; kingdom Metazoa; phylum Chordata; class Actinopteri; order Salmoniformes; family Salmonidae; genus Coregonus; species Coregonus lavaretus. Next base: position 50,304 of record NW_028164933.1, read on the forward strand.
TCACTACATGAAGGACTATATTAAATATGATATTTGTAGTTTTATGATGCGTCCAATCTCTTGATTTTTCCACTATTTTAGGATTGAGAATTTGATTTATATAATTTCACATTATTTGTAAATGCAAGTAGTGTGAAGTAACACAGCGCTAGTGTCTGAGTAAATGATGTTTACACGTTTAGTCACAGTTCTTTCATTACCTGGTGGTCTTCTGTCTTCTTACTGCCTTGATTGTGACACCTCATGCAAAATGATCACCATTCTCTGTATGTCCTCTTTGTCCAATCACATTCCTTTTTTAAAGTCAGCCTTGTTTTTTTGTGAATTCTGTTTCTACTGACCTCTGAAATGGGAAGCCTTTTCAAGGGCGGATGTCTTCGGTTTCTACTGACCTCTGAAATGAGAAGCCTTTTCAAGGATGGCTTCTGTTTCTACTGACCTCTGAAATGAGAAGCCTTATCAAATCTGAGACAAATCTATATTTAGAAAAAGGTTCAACATAACTAAACCAGGCCGTGTAGAAGGCTTTCCTTAGCAGTTCTCCTCCTCATGGTCAATGACTGGTATAAAAAATATATAATGAATGTTACTCTTTATTACTTGTTGTTAAAGGTAATTTTCTAGTCCTTTTAAAATCTTTATTCCAACTTCCATCTTTGACACCGCTTTAGAATTGTCACAGCTAGTATGGATGCAAACAAAAAAACTGCATCCCTCCCGACGCTTATACCACTTTCTCTTCCTTCTCTCCCCCCTCTCCCCTTCTCTCCCCCCTCTCCTCTCCCCCCTCTCTCTCTCCCCACTCCCCCCCCCCTCTCTCTCTCCCCTCTCCCCTTCTCTCTGCCATGCTCCCCTGTTCCAGTGGGGGACTTAGTGATTTGGAGGCCCCAGGCAGCGGCCAGTCTGAGCCCCCACTTGTGAATTTATGTCACCAGAGAAAGCATCCGAGAGCGTGAAACCGTGCCCGTCTGTCTTACTATTTGTAGCCTATGTGTCTGATGACATTCCATACTCTTTTTGGCCAGACAGCATCAGCACGTACATGTCCTCTGCATCCACGAAGATGGTAGTATTATCAGCAGCACCTGTCTTTTTACTAAAGAAATGCGTTAACTGAAGTTATTTTTCTGTTCAAATTAAAATCGTCTTCATTTTTATTTTCTCTGCCCGCTCTAAAAGCACCTCATTGCTGCTTCGAGTGGAGCATGGGGGGCCTCGAATGGAGCATGGGGGGGGGCCTCGAATGGAGCATGGGGGGTGCCTCGAATGGCGCATGGGGGGGGTGGCTCGAATGGAGCATGGGAGGCTCTAGTGGAGCATGGGGGGGCTCGAGTGGAGCATGGGGGGGCCTCGAGTGGAGCATGGGGGGGGCTCTAGTGGAGCATGGGGGGTTCTCTAGTGGAGCATGGGGGGGGGGGGCCTCTAGTGGAGCATGGGGGGGCCTCTAGTGGAGCATGGGGGGGGGCTCTAGTGGAGCATGGGGGGGCCTCTAGTGGAGCATGGGGGGGGGGGCCTCTAGTGGAGCATGGGGGGGGGCCTCTAGTGGAGCATGGGGGGCGGGCCTCTAGTGGAGCATGGGGGGCGGGCCTCTAGTAGAGCATGGGGGGTGGGGCCTCTAGTGGAGCATGGGGGGGGGCCTCGAGTGGAGCATGGGGGGCGGGCCTCTAGTAGAGCATGGGGGGTGGGGCCTCTAGTGGAGCATGGGGGGGGGCCTCGAGTGGAGCATGGGGGGGCCTCTAGTGGAGCATGGGGGGGGCTCTAGTGGAGCATGGGGGGGGCCTCTAGTGGAGTATGGGGGGGGGATCGAGTGGAGCATGGGGGGGTGGGGGGGGCCTCTAGTGGAGCATGGGGGGGCCTCTAGTGGAGCATGGGGGGGGGGGGGTCTCTAGTAGAGCATGGGGGGTGGGGCCTCTAGTGGAGCATGGGGGGGGGGGCCTCGAGTGGAGCATGGGGGGGCCTCTAGTGGAGCATGGGGGGGGCCTCGAGTGGAGCATGGGGGGGGGCCTCTAGTGGAGCATGGGGGGCCTCTAGTGGAGCATGGGGGGGGGGGCTCTAGTGGAGCATGGGGGGGGCCTCGAGTGGAGCATGGGGGGGCCTCTAGTGGAGCGTGGGGGGGGGCCTCTAGTGGAGCATGGGGGGGGTGGGGGGGGGCTCGAGTGGAGCATGCGGGGGGCCTCGAGTGGAGCATGGGGGGGGCCTCTAGTGGAGCATGGGGGGCCTCTAGTGGAGCATGGGGGGTGGGGCCTCGAGTGGAGCATGGGGGGGGGCCTCGAGTGGAGCATGGGGGGGGGGCCTCTAGTGGAGCATGGGGGGGGGCTCTAGTGGAGCATGGGGGGGGCCTCGAGTGGAGCGTGGGGGGGGCTCTAGTGGAGCATGGGGGGGGAGAAATAAAATAATAAAAATGATTAGAGTATTATTATTTGTATTACTATGCCCAGCTCACGAGGACCTTGATGATATGAGGCCTGAGGCAGTTGCCTCTTCTGCCTAATGGTAAGTCCACCACTGCCCTTCTCTCCTCTTCTCTCCCCCACTCTCTTAACCAGTAGCTTTCAGATGCTAAATAAGCAGACATATGGAGAGGAGGTCTTTCTCCGGCCCTCCTAAAGTTTCAGATTGTATGACAAATCACGTCCCCCTGCACCCCCAGCCCCCCCCCCCAGCCCCACACAGACTCAGCAGACAACAGCTTCATTAGAGTGAAAGAGGGAGTTTTCGCAGCTTTGTCGAGTCAAGCTCAGACCCTTTCACCTTCTCAATTACTCCATTGTTGGCACCGGCTTCAAGTTATTGCACTCCAAACCATATGGCTCAGTCGAGATGCCACCTCTGCAGCAGAACTTTACCAGAGAAGTCCAGTGCAAGGTACATTACATTTAAAAAAAATTACATTTTAGCAGACGCTCTTATCCAGAGCGACTTACAGTTAGTGAGTGCATACATTATTATTATTTTATTTCATTTTTTTCATACTGGCCCCCCTGTGGGAATCGAACCCACAACCCAGGCGTTGCAAACGCCATGCTCTACCAACTGAACTACACGGGGCCCTTTTTCTTTCCCATTTTCTCAGCCTTCTGCCTCTTACGTTTTCTCTGCTCCTCTTTTTTTTGTGCTATTTTCTGACAATAATCTGGGAACACCTTGACACCTTCGTAGTGCTTGTTCAGCATGACATGCGGCTCTGCCAAGGTTTTTTTTGATGGCAATGTTTTCCCCATTTACAACCCCCCCCCTTCCTGGTTCTGACCCCAGTGTGCTTCGGCCACCCACTGTCTCTGGCTGTTGTTGTAGCAGCGGTAGGTTGTCCACAGGAGAGATGGGATGTTCACTCGTTTGTTCAGTTTGTCGTTTTCACTCTCACTGGGCACTGCTCCAGGTGCCAGACAGGCTAGCCCCTTAGAGTTGTGATATTGACACTTATAGGGATACAGTCAACAGTCAACATACAGGGAAAGTTTGAATGTAACATAAGGGTTGAAACTCCAAAAATGTATTACTATAGTGTTATTCCTATATTCTAACCATGATCAGTATTATTATTCAGATCAATCATATGAAGACTTGTAATGGGTGATAACACACTCATTCAACTCAGAATCCCACCATAATAAACTGCTGTTATGTAAAGCATTCTCCTGGGTGTACAGCACATGGGCGTGGTGTTGTCAACATCTCTGGGGACCACGTCCCTTCTTCCAGGGGCCTGTGGCCATACGGTGGTGTTTACTCTGCTGATGAGGTCAGGTTCTACATCACAGTGAAGTATTGCTGTATATTTGTTCTTCTTTAACACTGTTTAAACCTGCAGCAAACCGTTTCCTCAATCTGCTCAATAGTTGCCATGGATCTTTAGAATTAGAACCTCTTTAGAGACACCATGTTCATTGTGGACCCTAATGCAGGGTAAACTAGAGGTAAATTATGCACTTGTGTAAATACATGAAGACAAGTGAATAGGGCCTGCAGTAGGACTTGTATTTAGACCAGAACATGTGATTGATAGCAGCAGGTTCGCGAACTGCAGCAGTCTAGAGACCGCTTCACAATGAGGCCACACCATTAGCATTCAGGTTGCCCTAAATGAGATTCCATCACATTACAATAATAGCACCTGTTTGGAGATCTAATTTAGCTAAGATGTTCCCAAATAAATAAAAAGAGGCAGGTATCACGGATAGAAGCCTAATTGAGGGATGGCTGACTCTCTCCCAAAACACAAACAAGCAGGTGTATGGTTAAAGAGAGGAAAGTGTGTGCATGTGCATAGCCTACCCATAGGCAAACAACCGCATCCAACCACAGACAGCATGACCCTTTTTAAGGTTTTGCCTCTGCAAGACAGTGTTTAGCATACTTGCTTTGGAGGGAGCTATATGTGCTTTCATATAGGCTAATACAAATCAATATTTACTGAAAAACTATTCATTTGAATAAAATTGTTTTTCACACTAATTTGGAAAATGTACACCAAAAAAAATTACAATTAAACGTAACGTTTGAATGATTGTGTGGGTGAAGTAGCATCCCCCTACAACAGAATAAAACACTTATTTATTACAGAATGGTGATAAAGGACACACTTCCATGTTCGATCATAAATAAGTAAGTCTCCTGACTAATTGGCCAACCAAAGTCATTTGTGATGTGCACCAATCAACATTTGACCTAAAAAAAACAAAAAAAAAACATTCTCTAGAGTTTATTCTGTAACATTTCTCTGTTCTCCAGGCATGTTGCATGGAAGAGATAATTCGTTTTAAAGTTATGAGCATTATCCAGCCTGATCTTTGGGAGGGTAGGGATGCTGTGGTTTTTCCCATGAGAATATTAAACGTATTTATTTGTTTATTTAGAAATGAACACAGTGGGTGTAAAATGGAACTGAACTGTCCAAGAAACCGTGAATCCGTAGAAAGATACCCCAGTTTGCTACAAATAAGTTTGTTTCCATCACGGTTGTAAGCAAGACTTGTTTTATTTTTCTCTATGTCTGGCTAATGCCTTTACAAAGATGAAGGGGAGCTTTGAGATGTGGAGAGTAGTATCTGGGTACAATTGAAGCACTGGACTAAGGAATGAATTACCATTGAAAAGTAATGGCCCTATTCTGCCCTGCTTGAGTTTTTAACAAGAAGAAAAAAAACTCCGCTCGCCTGGGCTCCTGCTTGAACGCCAAGGGAAGGGATTAAACAACGGATTAACATCTGAAAACTCCGTTCAGACTTTCTGACTCAAATATCTTTTGCGGACAGTAATCGCGTTAATACCCGGGGATTAATGCTTTTGCAAAAATACAAAATTGAATTTTAATTCAGGTTGTATAAATAGATGTGAAATAAATGGAGGAATATGCCGCTAGAGAATGGAGAGAGTCTATCCCCCCACACTTCCTTTACTCTAGTGTCAATGGAGGTATTATGACCTCAACAGCATAGCACCTTGCACAAGGCATTTATTTATTCCTAACCACGAGTTTAGCACCTGCCGTGCAAATGTGATATTACAGCCTACTCTTTTAATAAATCACCTTTGATTCAACACAATTCATGCTATAATATTTCGAATAAAATCGAATAATACAACAAATTGATCACATGGGGTGGTCTAATGATACAATTGAATAGATTTTATTTTCTCAATCGAATCACTTTCTTATTTCTTATTTGTTTCTATTTTGGGTAATTCGGTTGTTTCATTTTCTCTCGTGTTTCTGCTATTGAAATGTAATCACATCTCGTGCACTTGTGCCTAATCCTGTCACAGCATCACCCAGGCAACCTCTCTCAAGTGTGGGCAGAAAACGCTGCTTTCTCTACCCCCGCAGACAACTTGTCCTATCCGCAATACCAGCCTGGTCTCCATGCAGGCTCACGCTTCTAGGGCAAACCAACTAAGTCATATTGTAAAAATGTTACCTTTTATCACTTTATAAGAGCAATAAAGCATGAATACCTACTAATGTCCTAACTAAAACCAAAATACTTCTTCAAGCTGTTCCTCGTCTTTGATGTTATTACTGACAGTTTGGTGTTGTAACAATAAAATCGATCCCTATCCCTGTAGGTTGGCACTTCCGAGCACAGGATTGGTCTGTAAGGGTTTAACGTGTTATTTTCCTCATAAACCAACCTCCGGCGTGTGGCAACATCATCAAAAGTCTGTGTCACAACTTCAGCCTTTTACAAATGGAAATTGTTATCATATAGGCCTATCGAAATAAGGCAAATATATGACATTATCATGCACGAATTTAGTCCAACAAATACGCTCAAATGATTTGTGATATAGAATCTAGGAGCATGCCTCAGAGCCGGGGTGTTTTGCTCCTGCTGAGACTATTTAAATAAGAATAACGCCAATAGAGTGGCTCAGGCTGAAAAAAAGGGTGACAAAAGGGTGAAAAAGGGTGACAAAAGGGTGAAAAAAGGGTGACAAAAGCCCAGAGGAGCCCGAATTTGGAACGAGGGACAACGCGTATAGGAGTGAAAAGAAGTGAGGGGAGACGCGTAGCCTACAATGGAACAATTCACCTTATAATCGCTTTGATATATTATACATGGCCGAAGACTCTAAACATTGTGTAATTATTTATAAATGACTGTCCCTCTACCCTCATAATACCGTCAGCAGAAAGGCACTGCAGGTCCCTGGCCAAACTATTTAAATAGTACCCCCATCCACTTTTTCAAAGGAGAGGCGAGATGCTGGAAATTGAATAAATAGAATAATTAATGGATATGTTATGCCTTTCTCATAAAGATGTCTTTAAAAACCCTTTTAAAAATTGCCCAATGCATGCGCTAGACATTTTTACTGCTGTGCCCTTCATGTTTTGAATGTTAATTAGCCAGGGTTGACTGTAGATTTGTGGGGGAAATTGTGAAGATGAATTAACCCTGTCCTGCTTTATATGCTAGATAGGCTATAGCCCTAAAATGCGAATGCATACATGCAACTTTGTGCGTAATTACGTAATTACGCAGAATAGTTTAAATATATCGGGGTGGTGAATTTACTCTACATCTTTAAAACGTTTTTTTTTTTAAATATAGATATATATACAAACTTTTTGAATACACTGTCTAAATGTTTGGTAGCCTTGTTATGTCTATCTAATTTTTCTACAGAAACTTTTTGTGTTTTGTTCTAAAACTTGGAAAACAGTCTCATTTTCAAAAATTTTCAAAATCAAATGTTTATTTCATTTCGATATATAAGAAATGCCTTTTGCTTGTATATATTCGATTTTAGCTGATACTCATACAAGGTTCTATAGGTTTATAGACCGAATCTTGGACAGAAGATAGGCGAATTTATTTTTTGGAGCGTGCCCTTGCCTGTGGGGCTAAGCGCTCCAGTCATTTGCTCCTCTTCTTCTTTCATTTAACTTTAAAGGTTTAACTTAAAGTGGGCTTGGTCTTTGGTCCAGATATGGATAGTAACAGTGGTGCTCGCGTGGCTGGGCAGCGGTCCCCTGCTCTCATTGGACGGTCGTGATTACAGGCACGCTTCGGAGCTCGAACAAACAACAGGCATACATTATGCTAATGAGATGGCAGTGCGGCACGGGGCAGACCTGATGCATCCCATTCATCCATCCTTCACACAAATGCCAGCGCGAGAGGGGTACGACCATTGTCTGACCAGGGTATATAAGGTATCTGAGGCCAGTCGTGTGCCAGGCTCATTCGCTCACACGAGCTGATTCAAACGCAAGAGCAAGACGCGTGCCTTGTACTCTTCATACAAACTCCTTTTCGGACGTTGGCTCTTTGCAAGACAACTGATACTGTACTTTCTCCAACCAGATTCCTAAGGTAGGTTTCGTTCTCCTCTCAGAGTCCTTCGCCATTGCCTTGACTAGGCCTGCTTTCCTAACTTTACCATGCGCTCTTGCATTTACAGTGTTTAACCCATTCCCTCTCCTCTTATTTCTGCAGGAAAAACATCATGTGCACCGCAATGGAGACCGTTTACTCTGACATGGACAGTTCGAGCTGCGACTACTTCATGCACGATGACGAAGACTCGTGCAGCAGCATGCACGCATCCTCCCCGTCATCCTCCATCGGCAAGCCCGCCTCCCCGGCCAGCGACAGCCAGGGCTCGAGCACTACCGATCTGGGACAGAAGAAGAGACGCAGAGGAAGAGCGAGGAACGAAGCCACCGTGCACGTGGTCAAGAAGAACCGGCGCGTAAAGGCAAACGACCGCGAGAGGAACAGAATGCACAGCCTGAATGACGCTTTGGAGAACCTCCGGACCGTTCTACCGGCGTTCCCCGACGACAGCAAACTCACGAAGATCGAGACTCTGCGCTTCGCTCACAACTACATCTGGGCGCTCTCCGAGACCATACGCATCGCGGATATTGAACAGCACCAGAACAAGTCACGGGTTGATGCTCCTCTCTTGCTTCCCAACCTGTGCGTTGTGGACGCCCGGAGTCCGGCCAGCGATGCTTGCTCCTGGAGCTCCAGCGCTTCCTCCTCTTCCTCCTCTCCGTCTTATTGCACTTCAAGTCCCAGCAGCCCAGCCGCCCAGGATGACTATGGGTGTTTCCAGACTGATGTTCTGCAGTACAGCTACCACAGCTTTGTACCAGGCATGTCCTACTAACTGAACTAAAGCCTTCCCACAAAATGTTGTGGACTGCGAGATTGATACAATAGAGTGATAGCAGAATAATAACTGAATGCATACTTCAGTTACTCTGTTGAAAGGGAAAAAAAACTGAATGATATCACTGTTTGCCTTAACCCATGTCTCTGTGGGTGTGTTTTATACAGTTGGTTTGTTTTACTATTTTTACATGCTCTAATTTACATTCGGATTGAACAGTAATTTAATTTGTCGGCTTTTCTAATTTGAGTATGATTGTTTTGCAATACGTTTTATATTTCTCCAAAACCTTTGCACTTTTTCCAGCGCATACGATGCCTACTAGAAGTCCACTTCACAGATCTTGACCTCAACCTCTATTAGAAGAGTATTATCATTAAAAAGAAGAAGACAGATTTGCTTTTGTAGACTGAGGTGAAAAGTCAATTTTACAATTAGTAGAGCGATAATGCAGAAAAACGAGCGTGGAAATTCAGTTTCACCGCTCTGACAATGGAGTGAAAGGCCTTCAGAAGACAAAGAGCTGGCCTCATGCATTATGGAGATGACCCCCTGAAAACTGCAATTCTGTTCAATAGAAAGACTCAATCCCACGAAGAGGTTAGAGAGGACCCTTCTACGACGTTTTTTTAGTTAATTTATTCAAGTTTCGCCTGTCATAATGTATTTTGTATATAAATAGATTTCTATTCTCTTTACATGAAAAGTGTGTGAACCATTTTTCTACAAATAAAAATATAACTTTTTAAACGAATATTTCTCAGTGTTTGGACTCTTCAAATGTTTCTTAGTTGCTGAGAGCTGAGCACTCAACGCGTGCTGATTGTGGCACTGATAAAGCGCATCACAAGCCCCATGAACATAACAATCATTGTCTTAATTATGAAAATAATAACAGGGGTAGTTAGTGTCCGCGCGTGGCCTATTCATGAAACAAAGGGGTGTGATTAATAAGATAACGGTTTTAGAGCGCGCAGCAGGTGCATCCACCAGTTGAGATTTTCTTGCAGCTCATCACCCATTACCATCATCACCCATTACCATCATCACTGTTGAATGTATCATCTTTGGGTACTTTCAACAGGCAAAATAGCAAATTCTAAGATTGTTAATGTGGCCAAATAAAATCTGAGATATATATATATATATACATATATTGTAGAAGGCAGATTAAAATAAATATTCAAATTGTTACACTATACACTGATAAATTACATTGCATCCTCATTTGGAAAATGCATTGAGGCCTTTGCATGTGTGGGACCAGTTTATAAAAATTTCATTGGGAGGTTTCTATAGAATTTTATTCTCCCAACCCAGATATGCATTTAAAGAGGTTTTACTTAGAGTTTTCTTTGTGATCATCCATCTGCCCGGGATCATTTTATTTCTAAAGAGATTCAGGATAAATTCTCCAGTTGGGGGTTCGGAGTGACGTCCTGCCAAGGCTCGTGTATCTGCACGTGTCGGGGACAGATGAGTGTAATAGGAGTGTTGCGAGCCCTAAGGGGGACAAGCACATGCCAACTTACATGAAGAACATTTGAAAGAACCTCAGCCTGCCAAGGAATAGACCAAATATAATCGTCTGACTATTCAGCTCTTCTGGTGTAGTAGTTCTCGGATTTATTTATTTCACCCAGACACTATAGGCGTCACATTCCTCACACTATCTTGAATTTAATTCAACGAAAGTTTTCATAAAAGTTTTGAATAAACATAAAGTGGCCAAGTTATTTTCAGAGGATTCGTGTCTAGTTAGTTGGACTACTGTATACTGTAATGCAATGCCACCTGTTTCTCGGTTGTGTTATAATAATGGGCTCTATGCGTTGCATCAGTGGTGGCACGTTATTGTGTACACGCTATATGAATATAGCTCTTTGTTCATATGCACGAGGCCATAAGCAATAGGACGACCAGGATTAACCGACGCAGAGCTCGTGCACCTGCAAGCTAATTGCCACCAGTCAGCCCCATGCAGTCCAAAAATACTTTTTAATTGGATTGGTAGGCTATTGTATTTATCATTATCAAACCAAAAAACAACTTAGTATGCATTGGTATTACTAATACTCCTTATACAATATTCGTTTTGACCTTATTATGTTGTTACATAATGTGGAAGAACAAAAAGAAGTGGATTTGTCTGAATTATTTCCTCTCTGGTGTTCAGCTCATCCCAGACAGATTGAGTAGAAAAAGGCCACCTTTGAACTTATTACTTATCTTATTATTATTACTAGTACCCCCCCCCCCCCATCCCTTTATTCATGTTTGGAGACAACAGAGGGACAGACATTTCTGGATGGTTTTAGGTCTACTTAGTGGTACCTCAATTCTGTACATCATTTATCAGCGGTCATTTCATATTGTTTGTGTCAAGATGGCAGTAGCAACCCTGAAGGCTCGTGTTCACCCAGGAAAGGGCCTCTGGCTCAGAGCATTAAGGTGCAATAGATTGATTAAACATTCACAATTATGCAAAGTTGAAGATATATTAAATACAATTTATGAGGAATAAAAAAAAAGTGATTATTGTGGACCCAGGACTCCAATCCAGCGCAGCAAATCATTTTGGTATACATCCAGGGAGCACAGAAGCAGTTGAAAAGGTAATGATCAAATACATAAATCCACACTAATCAGGTCAAATTTAAATATACCTCCAGATATAACTATCCAGATAATATGCCCAACCCTCCTCCCCTGATTGATAATATGCCCAACCCTCCACCCCTGATTGATAATATGCCCAACCCTTCTCCCCTGATTGATAATATGCCCAACCCTTCTCCCCTGATTGATAATATGCCCAACCCTTCTCCCCTGATTGATAATATGCCCAACCCTTCTCCCCTGATTGATAATATGCCCAACCCTTCTCCCCTGATTGATAATATGCCCAACCCTTCTCCCCTGATTGATAATATGCCCAACCCTCCACCCCTGATTTATAATATGCCCAACCCTTCTCCCCTGATTGATTGATTGATTGATTGTTTTGGGTTGTCACCTCTCTTTGAAGATCATGTGAGGTTAAGTCTGTCAGTAGTCTCATCCCAAACACAGGGATTAGCTAATGCTTGCTGACAACAACCTGTCCACTACTCAATAATAAATAAATAATAATATGCCATTTAGCAGACGCTTTTATCCAAAGCGACTTACAGTCATGCGTGCATACATTTTTGTGTATGGGTGGTCCCGGGGATCGAACCCACTACCTTGGCGTTTCAAGCGCCGTGCTCTACCAGCTGAGCTACTCCTGCTGATACCTCTGTCTGTCTCAACCCACACCCACCTCAAGGTCAGGGAGGGGAATGATCCCCAGGTTGCAAGCCTCCCCTGAGGACCCATCAGGACCCGGCAGACAGACCCTAACCCCTCACACCTTGTCAGCCTGTCATCACTAGGATGGGTCCTGTAAGACCCGAGGTTAGCTGACAGCTTGGCTGGATGATTAGGAGGGCTAATGACTTGTTGGTAAAATAGAGGCTTATTTTCCGTCTAATTGGTGTTGTCACCAAGTCTAAGTATTACAAACTGCTTCTTAGCACCTAGTTGTCTTGACAGCATGCGATACTTAGCCAACAGGTTGACAGCATAAATAAATAAATCATTATGGAGTCGTTAAGATAAGAATTAAAACATACAGTATGTCCCAATCAAATGATAAACAACAATATTATTACTCGCACGTTAAACTATTCCAGATTTATTATGGATTCGAGAGGTACTCTAATGAAGACTACAGTCAGAAGAGCTGCTGTCATCAAGACATTAGTCTGATTAATAAGCGCTGAGCTTGAACAGAATAGTATTGATCCCATTGTCAATTCCTTAACATTGTTCTCAATTTGAAACTCACTTTAATGTGCTTTGTCTGATGAAACCAAAGGCTCTACAGTGTAACTCCCTCTTACTGCCAGTTTTACGAAGGGGTGACATCTTTCTGTCTTCCCCCTGGATCAGTTCTTCAACCATACCGTGTGAGGGAGAGAGAGGAATTTGTCAAAAGAAGCCTAGAGCTATTTCCTTCTGGCCTGTGAGGAAACAGGAAGATGACTTCCTTTCTATCACATAAGCATTATGCCACAGGCTCTGCCCTGAGCTACTGCATTGACTGTGTTCCTCCATGCACTCTGACTAGCTGTTCTCAGATAGACCTCTCACTGTTTACGGCAGGGGATATGGGTCAATGACTGTTTTATACCAGCAGGGGATATGGGTCAATGACTGTTTTATACCAGCAGGGGATATGGGTCAATGACTGTTTTATACCAGCAGGGGATATGGGTCAATGACTGTTTTATACCAGCAGGGGATATGGGTCAATGACTGTTTTATACCAGCAGGGGATATGGGTCAATGACTGTTTTATACCAGCAGGGGATATGGGTCAATGACTGTTTTATACCAGCAGGGGATATGGGTCAATGACTGTTTTATACCAGCAGGGGATATGGGTCAATGACTGTTTTATACCAGCAGGGGATATGGGTCAATGACTGTTTTATACCAGCAGGGGATATGGGTCAATGACTGTTTTATACCAGCAGGAGATATGGGTCAATGACTGTTTTATACCAGCAGGGGATATGGGTCAATTACTGTTTTATACCAGAGGGGATATGGGTCAATGACAGTTTTATACCAGCAGGGGATATGGGTCAATGACTGTTTTATACCAGCAGGGGATATGGGTCAATGACTGTTTCATACCAGCAGGGGATATGGGTCAATGACTGTTTTATACCAGCAGGGGATATGGGTCAATGACTGTTTTATACCAGCAGGGGATATGGGTCAATGACTGTTTTATACCAGCAGGGGATATGGGTCAATGACTGTTTTATACCAGCAGGGGATATGGGTCAATGACTGTTTTATACCAGCAGGGGATATGGGTCAATGACTGTTTTATACCAGCAGGGGATATGGGTCAATTACTGTTTTATACCAGCAGGGGATATGGGTCAATGACTGTTTTATACCAGCAGGGGATATGGGTCAATGACTGTTTTATACCAGCAGGGGATATGGGTCAATGACTGTTTTATACCAGCAGGGGATATGGGTCAATGACTGTTTTATACCAGCAGGAGATATGGGTCAATTACTGTTTTATACCAGCAGGGGATATGGGTCAATGACAGTTTTATACCAGCAGGGGATATGGGTCAATGACTGTTTTATACCAGCAGGGGATATGGGTCAATGACTGTTTTATACCAGCAGGGGATATGGGTCAATGACTGTTTTATACCAGCAGGGGATATGGGTCAATGACTGTTTTATACCAGCAGGGGATATGGGTCAATGACAGTTTTATACCAGCAGGGGATATGGGTCAATGACTGTTTTATACCAGCAGGGGATATGGGTCAATGACTGTTTTATACCAGCAGGGGATATGGGTCAATGACTGTTTTATACCAGCAGGGGATATGGGTCAATGACTGTTTCATACCAGCAGGGGATATGGGTCAATGACTGTTTTATACAAGCAGGGGATATGGGTCAATGACTGTTTTATACCAGCAGGGGATATGGGTCAATGACTGTTTTATACCAGCAGGAGATATGGGTCAATTACTGTTTTATACAAGCAGGGGATATGGGTCAATGACTGTTTTATACCAGCAGGGGATATGGGTCAATGACTGTTTTATACCAGCAGGGGATATGGGTCAATGACTGTTTTATACCAGCAGGGGATATGGGTCAATGACTGTTTTATACCAGCAGGGGATATGGGTCAATGACTGTTTTATACCAGCAGGGGATATGGGTCAATGACTGTTTTATACCAGCAGGGGATATGGGTCAATGACTGTTTTATACCAGCAGGGGATATGGGTCAATGACTGTTTTATACCAGCAGGGGATATGGGTCAATGACTGTTTTATACCAGCAGGGGATATGGGTCAATGACTGTTTTATACCATTTACATATAAAAATTGTATACCATTTGAAATGGAGATTAAGACTAGTAGTGAGTGAAGTGATGGAGGGCTGTTACACTGAGTTATAATGGCAGAACATAGGTTATAACATGAACTCTTCCTAAGGATGTTATAATGGCAGAAAATAGGTTATAACATGAACTCTTCCTAAGGATGTTATAATTGCAGAAAATAGGTTATAACATGAACTCTTCATAAGGACGTTATAATGGCAGAACATAGGTTATAACAAACTCTTCATAAGGATGTTCTAATGTCAAAACATAGGTTATAACATGAACTCTTCATAAGGACGTTTTTCTCAAATGAGCACACAGGATCACTGAGCATACTGCCAGAAATCAGTATGCTTTTATTTCCCACATCTGTAAATGTTATATTGATCAGAGTTTTATCTTTCATAATGCAGAAACTGCTTGGTCTAATAAAATAACCCTATTCCTCAGAAAATACTTTTGAAGAAGACAACTACTTTATTCTATCTTTGCCACAATGCCACAATGCCCCGTCCCAGTAGTTACGCTGATGGCCTGGTCATTTGAGATGGTACACATCCACCTGTAGTGAAATACATACTGTGAGTGCAGATGTTTACCATGCTAGATTAGGCATATGTCACCCATAACCCGAGGTGGAGAGAGGCCAACCTCATTTAGGGGGAGAAGGTCCACTTTAGAACGGGGAGGAAACAATGACGCAGAGGGTCCTAGCCCCAGGCCCTGGTTGTTCCATCTGACTGCTCTCAGTATGGAAAGATATCTTGTCTTCATTTGTAATAGAAAGTCCCAAACACACACCTACAGCCATATGGCCCCTCCCACCAAACACACACCTACAGCCATATGGCCCCTCCCACCAAACACACACCTACAGCCATATGGCCCCTCCCACCAAACACACACCTACAGCCATATGGCCCCTCCCACCAAACACACACCTACAGCCATATGGCCCCTCCCACCAAACACACACCTACAGCCATATGGCCCCTCCCACCAAAACACAACCTACAGCCATATGGCCCCTCCCACCAAACACACACTACTGTAATATAATGGAGTACTGTAATATAATGGAGTACTGTAATATAATGGAGTACTGTAATATAATGGACTACTGTAATATAATGGAGTACTCTAATGTAGTACTGTAATTAAATGGAGTACTGTAATATAATGGAGTACTGTAATATAATGGAGTACTGTAATATAATGGACTACTGTAATATAAAGTAGTACTGTAATATATTGGAGTACTGTAATATAATGGAGTACTCTAATATAATGGAGTACTCTAATGTAGTACTGTAATTAAATGGAGTACTGTAATATAATGTAGTACTGTAATATAATGGAGTACTGTAATATAAAGTAGTACTGTAATATATTGGAGTACTGTAATATAATGGAGTACTCTAATATAATGGAGTACTCTAATGTAGTACTGTAATATAATGGAGTACTGTAATATAAAGTAGTACTGTAATATATTGGAGTACTGTAATATAAAGTAGTACTGTACTATATTGGAGTACTGTAATATAATGGAGTACTGTAATGTAGTACTGTAATATAATGGAGTACTGTAATATAATGGAGTACTGTAATATAATGGACTACTGTAATATAATGGACTACTGTAATATAATAGAGTACTGTAATATAATGGAGTACTGTAATATAATGGACTACTGTAATATAATGGACTACTGTAATATAATAGAGTACTGTAATATAATGGAGTACTGTAATATAATGGAGTACTGTAATATAATGGAGTAGTGTAATATAACGAGTACTGTAATATAATTGAGTGCTGTAATATAATGGAGTAATGTAATATAAAGTAGTACTGTAATATATTGGAGTACTGTAATATAATGGAGTACTCTAATATAATGGAGTACTCTAATATAATGGAGTACTTTAATGTAGTACTGTAATATAATGGAGTACTGTAATATAAAGTAGTACTGTAATATAATGGAGTACTGTAATATAAAGTAGTACTGTAATATAATGGAGTACTGTAATATAAAGTAGTACTGTAATATATTGGAGTACCGTAATATAATGGAGTACTCTAATATAATGGAGTACTGTAATGTAGTACTGTAATATAATGGATTACTGTAATATAATGGAGTACTGTAATATAATAAAGTACTGTAAAATAATGGAATACTGTAAAATAATGGACTACTGTAATATAATGAAGTAGTGTAATATAACGAGTACTGTAATATAATTGAGTGCTGTAATATAATGGAGTACTGTAATATAAAGTAGTACTGTAATATATTGGAGTACTGTAATATAAAGTAGTACTGTAATATAATGGAGTACTGTAATATAAAGTAGTACTGTAATATAATGGAGTACTGTAATATAAAGTAGTACTGTAATATATTGGAGTACCGTAATATAATGGAGTACTCTAATATAATGGAGTACTGTAATGTAGTACTGTAATATAATGGATTACTGTAATATAATGGAGTACTGTAATATAATAGAGTACTGTAATATAATGGAATACTGTAATATAAAGTAGTACTGTAATATAATGGAGTACTGTAATATAAAGTAGTACTGTAATATATTGGAGTACCGTAATATAATGGAGTACTCTAATATAATGGAGTACTGTAATGTAGTACTGTAATATAATGGATTACTATAATATAATGGAGTACTGTAATATAATAGAGTACTGTAATATAATGGAATACTGTAATATAATGGACTACTGTAATATAATGGAGTACTGTAATATAAAGTAGTACTGTAATATAATGGAGTACTGTAATATAAAGTAGTACTGTAATATATTGGAGTACTGTAATATAAAGTAGTACTGTAATATAATGGAGTACTGTAATATAAAGTAGTACTGTAATATATTGGAGTACCGTAATATAATGGAGTACTCTAATATAATGGAGTACTGTAATGTAGTACTGTAATATAATGGATTACTGTAATATAATGGAGTACTGTAATATAATAGAGTACTGTAATATAATGGAATACTGTAATATAATGGACTACTGTAATATAATGGAGTACTGTAATATAGTTGAGTACTGTAATATAATGGACTACTGTAATATAATGGAATACTGTAATATAATGGAGTACTGTAATATAGTTGAGTACTGTAATATAATGGACTACTGTAATATAATGGAATACTGTAATATAATGGAGTACTGTAATATAGTTGAGTACTGTAATATGATTCAAAGTCATTGAAATCAACTGAAGATATTTTTATTTTATGTTTTATTATGCTCAGGAATAGTACATGGTCATAATTCAACTGGTTAGGGAATATATTTCACACACACACTAGCGAGGCTCTTGAAGGTAAGTGTGCAGCACTGAAGGTAAGTGTATAACATTGAAGGTAAGTGTGTAGTATTGAAGGTAAGTGTGTAACATTGAAGGTAAGTGTGTAGCATTGAAAGTAAGTGTGTAGCATTGAAGGTAAGTGTGTAGCATTGAAGGTAAGTGTGTAACATTGAAGGTAAGTGTGTAACATTGAAGGTAAGTGTGTAGTATTGAAGGTAAGTGTGTAACATTGAAGGTAAGTGTGTAGTATTGAAGGTAAGTGTGTAACATTGAAGGTAAGTGTGTAGTATTGAAGGTAAGTGTGTAACATTGAAGGTAAGTGTGTAACATTGAAGGTAAGTGTGTGTGTCAGGTCAGGCAGCAGGTTACAGGTACTCTTGACCATGGTAAGTGCTACCTAATTAGTCTGGAGTGGCAGGAGAGATAGAGAGAGAAAGAGAGAGAGAGAGAGAGAGAGAGAGAGAGAGAGAGAGAGAGAGAGAGAGAGAGAGAGAGAGAGAGAGAGAGAGAGAGAGAGAGAGAGAGAGAGCGAAGAGAGAGAGAGAGAGAGGGAGAGGGAGAAAGAGAGAGAGAAAGAGAGAGAAAGAGAGAGAGAGAGAGAGAGAGAAAGAGAGAGAGAGAGAGAGAGAGAGAGAGAGAGAGAGAGAGAGAGAGAGAGAGAGAGAGAGAGAGAGAGGAGAAGGAGAAGGAGAAGGAGTGGCAAAACGATAGAGGGGTGGAGGTACACCTACCTGAATGGATACGCTCTGTCACCTACGCCCTCAGAGCGAGCGACCCTACCCCACCCCACCCCACCCTGCCTCCACCCCCCTTAAACACTGCTTTTCTCTTCAGGCAAATGGGGGGAGACCAGGTGTGCCACAGAGCAGAACAGAGCCACAGGAAAGTGTCAATCATGAGGTTAGCCATCCAGCTAGCTGCCCATATTTAGTTTTATTTCTCTCCAAATAGAGGTGTGTCTAACCTAACCCCCGCCCTTCCCTTCCCCACTCTGATAGGAGAGGAGGTCCTCAGAGACATAGAGATAAACATCAGGGAAACTAGATCTTCATCCAGTACTCAGGATAAACAGATGGGATGTTTCTTCTCAAATCACTAGAAGATAACCTCTTCCCCTCTCCTCCAATCTTTTACTGCCGGCGCTTACACCTGTACCCATGCCTCAAGTGCCAGATTGTAGAATATTATTATAGTTGCACTAAGCTGACTCAATCTCTATATTTGTTGAATCATTTATTAATTCCACTGTGGATGCTAGAATCGACTATACACCAGAAAAGGGTCTTCTGAATATACAAATTCCATTCTTTGCTAGTGAATATACTGTATTTGATTAGATATGTAATACTTATACAATTCATTTGTAGAAATCTATTTACAAATTCAAAACATATTTGCTTTCTCTCAAGTAGTCCGCTGTAGCTCAGTTGGTAGAGCACGGCGCTTGTAACGCCAGGGTAGTGGGTTCGATCCCCGGGACCACCCATAACAAAAAAAATGTATGCACGCATGACTGTAAGTCGCTTTGGATAAAAGCGTCTGCTAAATGGCATATTATATTATCTTATTAAGTCAAAGTGAGAATAGGAGGGGAAAATATAATACTGGTGCCCTGTGACCTGAGGTGGCTGTGACCTGAGGTGACCTGAGGTGGACTTTGGTCTGAGGTGGACTTTGATCTGAGGTGGACTTTGGTCTGAGGTGGACTGTGGTCTGAGGTGGACTGTGGTCTGAGGTGGACTGTGATCTGAGGTGCCCTGTGCCCTGTGACCTGACTTTGATCTGAGGTGGACTTTGGTCTGAGGTGGACTTTGATCTGAGGTGGACTTTGGTCTGAGGTGGACTGTGGTCTGAGGTGGACTGTGGTCTGAGGTGGTGGTATATAGCCTCTGCCTGACCCTGAAGCCCTAAGAAGATCTACAGTGGCTTGCGAAAGTATTCACCCCCCTTGGCATTTTTCCTATTTTGTTGCCTTACAACCTGGAATTAAATGGATTTTTTTGGTGTTTGTATCATTTGATTTACACAACATGCCTACCACTTTGAAGATGCAAAATATTTTTGCTTGTGAAACAAACAAGAAAAAACAGAAAACTTGAGCGTGCATAAACTATTCACCACCCCAAAGTCAATACTTTGTAGAGCCACCTTTTGCAGCAATTACAGCTGCAAGTCTCTTGGAGTATGTCTCTAAATGCTTGGCACATCTAGCCACTGGGATTTTTTACCATTCTTTCAAGGCAAAACCGCTCCAGCTCCTTCAAGTTGGATGGGTTCCGCTGGTGTTACAGCAATCTTTAAGTCATACCACAGATGCTCATTTGGATTGAGGTCTGGGCTTTGACTAGGCCATTCCAAGACATTTAAATGTTTCCCCTTAAACCACTCAAGTGTTGTTTAGCAGTATGCCTTAGGGTCATTGTCCTGCTGGAAGGTGAACCTCCGTCCCAGTCTCAAATCTCTGGAAGACTGAAAGAATTTCCCTGTATTTAGCGCCATCCATCATTCCTTCAATTCTGACCAGTTTCCCAGTCCCTGTCGATGAAAAACATCCCCACAGCATGATGCTGCCACCACCATGCTTCACTGTGGGGATGGTGTTCTCGGGGTGATGAGAGGTGTTGGGTTGCGCCAGACATAACGTTTTCCTTGATGGCCAAAAAGCTCAATTTTAGTCTCATCTGACCAGAGTGCCTTCTTCCATATGTTTGGGGAGTCTCCCACATGCCTTTTGGCGAACACCAAACGTGTTTGCTTATTTTTTCTTTAAGCAATGGCTTTTTTCTGGCCACTCTTCCATAAAGCCCAGCTCTGTGGAGTGTACAGCTTAAAGTGGTCCTATGGACAGATATGCCAATCTCCACTGTGGAGCTTTGCAGCTCCTTCAGGGTTATCTTTGGTCTCTTTGTTGCCTCTCTGATTAATGCCCTCCTTGCCTGGTCAGTGAGTTTGGTGGGCAGCCCTCTCTTGGCAGTTTGTTGTAGTGCCATATTCTTTCCATTTTTTAATAATGTATTTAATGGTGCTCCGTGGGATGTTCAACGTTTCTGATATTTTTTTATAACCCAACCCTGATCTGTACTTCTCCACAACTTTGTCCCTGACCTGTTTGGAGAGCTCCTTGGTCTTCATGGTGCCTCTTGCTTGGTGATGCCCCTTGCTTAGTTGTGTTGCAGACTCTGGGGCCTTTCAGAACAGGTGTATGTATACTGAGATCATGTGACTCTTAGATTGCACACAGGTGGACTAATTTAACTAATTATGAGACTTCTGAAGGTAATTGGTTGCACCAGATCTTATTTAGGGGCTTCATAGCAAAGGGGGTGAATACATATGCACGCACCACTTTCCCGTTATTTATTTTTTAGAATTCATTGAAAACAAGTTTTTTTTCTTCATTTCAACTTCACCAATTTGGACTATTTTGTGTATGTCCATTACATGAAATCCAATAAAAAATCAATTTAAATTACATGTTGTAATGCAACAAAATAGGAAAACGCCAAGGGGGGATGAATACTTTTGCAAGGCACTGTATTTCTATTGTGTGTTTTACTGTCTGGGCTAGGGACATTACTGTGGGGCAGGGCAGTGAGGGTTTTATGAGAACTTAATCAGGACGGAGGAGGGGCCAGGCCCCCCTCCTTGTCTTCAACAATTACCATGAAATTCTAAATGTCCACACGGCCCACAGAACCCCACGTTTCACAAGTGTCAACCAGAGGGCGAAGACATTGGCTGTGTGTGCCTCCGCCCCTCTCCTACCCCCCCCCCCCCCCCCTTACATTTCTCTCCTGCCAACCCTCCTGAGCTGAACTAGGACACCACTCCAGCGTCCGGGATATTGAGGGTGCTGCGTTCAGTGGGGCTGCAGCTGAACCCCTGACCTCTGTAGTTTGAAGAGAAGAGGCAATTTCCAGGGCAATAAACAAGTACCATGGCAACAGCTACCGCAATAGTAACCCGTCTAGAATGCGACTTTTTAGATACATCTCTTGTGTTGTGTGTGGACGTAGACATCCATCCATAATCAGTGGGATATTTAAAATGTATTTAGTGTTTAGATGTAATGTTTGCCATTATCCTGTCCTTAAAATAATAAAAGTGAAGTGAAGTAGAGAGGTCATCTATCTCTATAGGTCATGTTGACTTTCTCGAATAATATGAGAGAAAACCGAAGTAAAAAAAAAAAAAAATAAAAAGTATAAATATTTTCATACATTTCGAAGAATAACCATTTTAAAAGGTGAAATGTTGTACAAAAATCATGTATCTATTTCAGCAGCACTGCAGTATTATAAACTTTTCCTATTTTTGTAACATTTGTCACTTTCTACAGCCGCTGGCTCCCTGTTGGTGGTTGAATAAGGAGGCCTATTTTCCAGCTCATACAATACAACTGAATCCCTCCATTCATTTGGATCTCTCTTTTAGTTTTTTTTGAAAAGTTTAAATTCACCATGAAGACAAGTATAAATCAGACATGTAAGTTGCGTCTACTGCACGGTGGGGCCAAACAATGCTGCTGGAAGAGGAGGAACAGAAGGGTGACGCCATATGCAAAATTGTTAAAAGCTTATTAGAGCCATTGAAGGGTGGCCTGATTTCCACTTGTTTCGGAACACCCTGAGCTCGGCCTTTCAAGTGATTGTGAAGGGGGCAATTCAAATCTCTTTGGGCCCATATGAATGAAGGCCTCTTAAAGCTCTTTTATAAGCCAGCAAATTCCCCACAGGCGTATGCCCTTTAGGTCCATTACTCGATTTACCCAGAGCATTCATCTCAGGCCTTCTGCTTCTCACAGACCCATTGTTCTCCCCCCGCCACCCAGCACCTGACAACTCTAGTACCAGGCTTCTCATCGGCTGCTTAAAATGTGTAGGCCCAAAACAATCGTACATACTGCTATATATATTTTTATTTTCCCACCTCCTCTCTCTTATCTTTCATTTTTAAGAGTAAAAAAGGAAAAATGGTAGACAGAGCTAGCTTAGCGGTTGGTAGGTCTGAGGTCTGAATGAGACTGAGGCGGATCCGGACCTCCTCTCTCTCTCTCTGGATAGAAAAGAGGGGAGTTCTCTCTCTGGATAGAAAAGAGGGGAGTTCTCTCTCTCTCTCTGGATAGAAAAGAGGGAGTTCTCTCTCTGGATAGAAAAGAGGGGAGTTCTCTCTCTGGGTAGGAAGAGGGGAGTTCTCTCTCTGGATAGGAAAGAGGGGGAGTTCTCTCTCTGGATAGAAAAGAGGGGAGTTCTCTCTCTGGATAGAAAAGAGGGGAGTTCTCTCTCTGGATAGAAAAGAGGGAGTTCTCTCTCTCTCTCTGGATAGAAAAGAGGGAGTTCTCTCTCTGGATAGAAAGAGGGGAGTTCTCTCTCTCTCTCTGGATAGAAAAGAGGGGCTTCTCTCTCTGGATAGAAAAGAGGGGAGTTCTCTCTCTCTCTGGATAGAAAAGAGGGGAGTTCTCTCTCTGGATAGAAAGAGGGGAGTTCTCTCTCTCTCTCTGGATAGAAAAGAGGGGAGTTCTCTCTCTGGATAGAAAAGAGGGGAGTTCTCTCTCTGGATAGAAAAGAGGGGGAGTTCTCTCTCTGGATAGGAAAGACGGGGATTCTCTCTCTGGATAGAAAAGAGGGAGTTCTCTCTCTGGATAGAAAAGAGGGGAGTTCTCTCTCTGGATAGAAAAGAGGGGAGTTCTCTCTCTGGATAGAAAAGAGGGGAGTTCTCTCTCTCCTCTGGATTGAAAAGAGGGAGTTCTCTCTCTGGATAGAAAAGAGGGAGTTCTCTCTCTCTCTCTGGATAGAAAATAGGGGAGTTCTCTCTCTGGGTAGAAAAGAGGGGAGTTCTCTCTGGATAGAAAAGAGGGGAGTTCTCTCTTCTGGATAGGAAAGAGGGGGAGTTCTCTCTCTGGATAGAAAAGAGGGGAGTTCTCTCTCTGGATAGAAAAGAGGGGAGTCTCTCTCTCTCTCTGGATAGAAAATAGGGGAGTTCTCTCTCTGGGTAGAAAAGAGGGGGAGTTCTCTCTCTGGATAGAAAAGAGGGGAGTTCTCTCTCTGGATAGAAATAGGGGAGTTCTCTCTCTCTCTGGATAGAAAAGAGGGGAGTTCTCTCTCTGGGTAGAAAAGAGGGGGAGTTCTCTCTCTGGATAGAAAATAGGGAGTTCTCTCTCTGGATAGAAAAGAGGGGAGTTCTCTCTCTGGAGAGGAAAGAGGGGGAGTTCTCTCTCTTGATAGAAAAGAGGGGAGTTCTCTCTCTGGATAGAAAAGAGGGGAGTTCTCTCTCTGGATAGAAAAGAGGGGAGTTCTCTCTCTGGATAGGAAAGAGGGGAGTTCTCTCTCTGGATAGAAAAGAGGGGAGTTCTCTCTCTGGATAGAAAAGAGGGGAGTTCTCTCTCTCTCTCTGGATAGAAAATAGGGGAGTTCTCTCTCTGGGTAGAAAAGAGGGGGAGTTCTCTCTCTGGATAGAAAAGAGGGGAGTTCTCTCTCTGGATAGAAAAGAGGGGAGTTCTCTCTCTGGATAGAAAAGAGGGGAGTTCTCTCTCTGGATAGGAAAGAGGGGAGTTCTCTCTCTGGATAGAAAAGAGGGGGGTTCTCTCTCTGGATAGAAAAGAGGGGAGTTCTCTCTCTGGATAGAAAAGAGGGGAGTTCTCTCTCTGGATAGAAAAGAGGGGAGTTCTCTCTCTCTCTCTGGATAGAAAATAGGGGAGTTTTCTCTCTGGGTAGAAAAGAGGGGAGTTCTCTCTCTGGATTGAAAAGAGGGGAGTTCTCTCTCTGGATAGGAAAGAGGGGGAGTTCTCTCTCTGGATAGAAAAGAGGGGAGTTCTCTCTCTGGATAGAAAAGAGGGGAGTTCTCTCTCTGGATAGAAAATAGGGGAGTTCTCTCTCTCTCTCTGGATAGAAAAGAGGGGAGTTCTCTCTCTGGGTAGAAAAGAGGGGGAGTTCTCTCTCTGGGTAGAAAAGAGGGGAGTTCTCTCTCTGGGTAGAAAAGAGGGGGAGTTCTCTCTCTGGATAGAAAAGAGGGGAGTTCTCTCTCTGGATAGGAAAGAGGGGAGTTCTCTCTCTGGATAGGAAAGAGGGGGAGTTCTCTCTCTTGATAGAAAAGAGGGGAGTTCTCTCTCTGGATAGAAAAGAGGGGAGTTCTCTCTCTGGATAGAAAAGAGGGGAGTTCTCTCTCTGGATAGGAAAGAGGGGAGTTCTCTCTCTGGATAGAAAAGAGGGGAGTTCTCTCTCTGGATAGAAAAGAGGGGAGTTCTCTCTCTCTCTCTGGATAGAAAATAGGGGAGTTCTCTCTCTGGGTAGAAAAGAGGGGGAGTTCTCTCTCTGGATAGAAAAGAGGGGAGTTCTCTCTCTGGATAGAAAAGAGGGGAGTTCTCTCTCTGGATAGAAAAGAGGGGAGTTCTCTCTCTGGATAGGAAAGAGGGAGTTCTCTCTCTGGATAGAAAGAGGGGGGTTCTCTCTCTGGATAGAAAAGAGGGGAGTTCTCTCTCTGGATAGAAAAGAGGGGAGTTCTCTCTCTGGATAGAAAAGAGGGGAGTTCTCTCTCTCTCTCTGGATAGAAAATAGGGGAGTTCTCTCTCTGGGTAGAAAAGAGGGGAGTTCTCTCTCTGGATTGAAAAGAGGGGAGTTCTCTCTCTGGATAGGAAAGAGGGGGAGTTCTCTCTCTGGATAGAAAAGAGGGAGTTCTCTCTCTGGATAGAAAAGAGGGGAGTTCTCTCTCTGGATAGAAAATAGGGGAGTTCTCTCTCTCTCTCTGGATAGAAAGAGGGGAGTTCTCTCTCTGGGTAGAAAAGAGGGGAGTTCTCTCTCTGGGTAGAAAAGAGGGGGAGTTCTCTCTCTGGGTAGAAAAGAGGGGGAGTTCTCTCTCTGGATAGAAAAGAGGGGAGTTCTCTCTCTGGATAGGAAAAGAGGGGAGTTCTCTCTCTGGATAGGAAAGAGGGGGAGTTCTCTCTCTGGGTAGAAAGAGGGGAGTTCTCTCTCTGGATAGGAAAGAGGGGGAGTTCTCTCTCTGGATAGAAAAGAGGGGAGTTCTCTCTCTGGATAGAAAAGAGGGGAGTTCTCTCTCTCTCCCCTCTGGATAGAAAATAGGGAGGTTCTCTCTCCTGGGTAGAAAAGAGGGGGAGTTCTCTCTCTGGAT